>NW_020837981.1:12808907-12809254 GCF_003676395.1 Aethalodelphis obliquidens | reverse complement strand
CTCTCTCTCTCTCTCTCTCTCTCTCTCTCTCTCTCTCTCTCTCTCTCGCTCTCTCTCTCTCTCGCTCTCTCTCTCTCTCTCTCTCTCGCTCTCTCTCTCTCTCTCTCTCTCTCGCTCTCGCTCTCTCGCTCTCGCTCTCTCGCTCGCTCTCGCTCGCTCTCGCTCTCTCGCTCTCACTCACACACACACACACATATCATGGGCTACAACACATGGAGGGCGGCGCAGTGGTTGAGAGTCCGCCTGCCGATGCAGGGGACACGGGTTCGTGCCCTCGTCTGGGAAGATCCCACATGCCGCGGAGCGGCTGGGCCCGTGAGCCATGGCCGCTGAGCCTGCACGTCCGG
>NW_020837981.1:12800746-12808807 GCF_003676395.1 Aethalodelphis obliquidens | reverse complement strand
AAAAAAAAAAAAAAAAAACTAGAAGGAAGGAAAGGAAATACTGTTATTACTTTACTAGCTATTCAAGACTAGCTATAGTTCGACAAACTGTTCATGCAGACACGGAGTCACAGGTCCCCAGAAAGCTCAAGCCAGATGATCTGCGCCCCTTCAGACACCACCAAACGAATTCTTCATCTGCCCAGATTACAGCCTTCTCTGCCCTTTGGGGAGCAAAAAAATCACAACCCACAACCAGTTCATGAACTCAACAGAACTGGCCACATTCCAAAAGCTGTTGATCTGGTCTCTGTGGGTAAACATGTGCCCGATTCAAAACAGTACCACACTCCCCAGATGGTTAACCATAACACAGTCAAGCTAGGCTGCGGCCTTCAGCCGTAGGTCCCGGGAGGTCAGAGGGGAGCAGGAGTCCCGTCACGAGGGTAAGGGCTCTGAGGAGTGAGGGGGTCACAGAGCCAGCCCCAGACCTGGCAGCTCCCACCAGCGCATCCCACGCTCCTCTCAGGCACTGGCCTCCCAGTTCCCCTGAACAGTACCCACTAAGTACATCGCCTGCTTCTACATCTGAATTAGGAGCTCGAATTATGAACAGGAGGCTACAAAATGAGTCTCTAGGCAAAGGAACATACAGAGATACACAGTGACGCCGGAAGGATGGACCTCGGCAGATAAAAGCAGGGCTCCCTGCACAAGGCCTGACCACCACTCTCCATCCTTACAAATACTCAGTCTAGGGATTTTCTCCAAACTTCCAGCCAGGAACCGGCTTTGACTGACCAAAATCTATCAGGTTTCCCCGAACACAATGCACTATCACAGGCCCAAGCTGCAAGAGTACTTTGTAACTTGTTTACTCCCCCTAGGAACTTGAAATAGTAATCACCTGCTATAAAGACTTGTTACTTGTTTTGGCCAGGCTATTCTGGACTAAAATAGTAGCCCCTTCTATCTGAAATTGGTCCAGCTACTGCAGAACCCAAGGTCATTTCCCAGTCCTAACAGTCGCTGAATGGTAACAAGCCCCCACCTCAGAACTAGAGGTAAAATATATGCCTGGTGGCCAATGTGGCAGACCTGAGAGGTCACCCAATCCAAGCCTAAAACGGACTGCAGGGACACTAAGAAATGAAAACTGAAGTCCCAGCTCCCAGAAACTCAGTTCTCACCAAGACCTCCCCATTTACCTCCAAACTAAAGCCAAATTTATAAAGGTGCACGTTATTAAAATGGTCTGTGGTGCGATTTCCTAAGATGACCCGAAACAACTGCGTGTCCTCAGGGTTGGTAATGAGGCTGAAACAAGCCTGGTGATGCCAAGTGCGTGACCTGCTGAGAGGTTCAGGGGCTTATTTCGGGAGCCGGTCTCCTGAGAGGGAATCAAACAGTGGGTCAGAACTCGTTTGGAACATAGATCCCTTCCTCAGAAAACGTACTAATACACAACACCCTCACACCACTTCAGGGGGTTCTCAACACCTGTCCAGGGACTCCAGCTGGGGACTGAAAGCTCTCGGGGTAAGCATGGTTCTTCTCCACAGAAGTGGGAAAACAACTAAGATGAAGACGCAATTATCAACTCCATTGACCGCGACAAGCAGTGCTTTCAGGTGGGAGGGACAGACACAGGAATAATGGTGCTGCGTCAGCAGAAACACGGAGCTGCAAGGAGAATGCCCAACTGTTCCGGGGAGCCGAAGGTGGCTTCTTCAAAATGAAAATTGAACTGGCACCTGAAAGAAGGCAGCTGAAAGACTGGTGGGGCGGGGCGGGGGGAGGGGGATTCCTGAACATTCTGAGGGAGAGCAGTGATCTTTGCTGAAGGGAAAGAACACTTTTGTCTTTTCAGGAGCGGGGCTCCAGCAGACCTCAGGCCCACTGGGAAAGGCCCCACCAGGCACTCATCCCTTGTGATGAGTGTCGCCCGTGGTCCATGCTGTGGGCGACAGCTCGTGTTAGTGTCACCCAGTTGTGATGTGGCAGAAACGTAGGGGGAGGTGGGGAGATCCAGATGATGGGCACCTAAATGGAGTGGAAGGCTCATCCCAAAAAGGCTGAGCAGGGAGCAGGGACAGCAAGGGCTGAAGACTGACAGCTGGGAAGATGAAACTCTCCGGGTTAAATTTAAATGTGAAGTCTGTTGGGCTGAAAGAAAAAGCAGGGCAGCAAAAGCCAACAGCACAAGGACAGAGGTGGGGCTCAGAAGCTGCGGCGTGAGTGCACACGGCGGGCAGAGCACGCCTGCGCACCCTGCTTCCCGTGGGACAGTGACAAGCGCAGGTCGGAAGGCGAGGCCCTTAGGAGACTGCAGGTGTTTAGCCGGGAGACAGAAGGCTTCCGGGATAAGCACAGTTATCTTCACAGGTGAAGGACACCTTCCACCTCTGACATGGGGGTGGATCTGCTCTGGGTGGTGGCTTCAGATCCCAACCTCAGAGCGTGTGGGTAGAGGTGAAGGGAAGCAGACCACAGCTCAAGGTAAGGAACACACTTAACACCCACAGGCTATGAAAGGGGAATCGCAGACTTCCCTGGTGGTCCAGGGGTTAAGACCCCGCGTTCCCACTGCAGGGGACGCGGGGTTTGATCCCTGGTAGGGAATTAGGGTCCCACATGCCACACGGCACAGCCAGAAGAAAGAAGAAAGAAAAAAATAAAGGAAACCTGTGAGAGATTAAGCAGGTTCTAACTAATAAGTGCAGAGTCTCAACTGGAAGTCAGAGTTCTCACTCTGAAGCCCGAACTGTCCTCTAACCATTAAACTGATGCTTTAAAAAAAAAAAAAAAGGGAATGAGTTGGCTTGTTATGTGATGACCTCTACAAGGGTGGGAGCAACCAAGCAGAAACGCAATGCCCAACCTAGACGGATTCTGTGTCAGAGGGATCCTGAGTGGTGAGCGGGGCTAGAAGACCTCTAGGGGCTACAAAAGTCTTCACTGTTACAATCATGAGGCAAATGACATTTTCAGTATTCACACATAACCAATATGAAAATTACCCTAACCTACGTTCTTGTGAGTTATTTCTCAAAACATCTTCCCAGCAAAGCTTTCATCTCTATTTTCATCTTCCCACACTGCCCCCAAAAACCAACTTCCTTCCCTGAGGCAACAGGCTGAACTCCAAGACAGTTCTTAGAACGTCTGCCTGACACCCTGGAGATTTCTGATTAAATTTGTCCTATTAAGAAGGATCACTGCTCAGGGTAAGGCGAGCACTACACTTCTTAGTTCAAGGGCCTGGCATTCGAGCCCTCAGTGACAAATGCTGGCGGGCTGGAGTCAGAGAAATGATCACTTCAGAGACACTAAAACCCCACAACCAAGTTTCATTTTATGAGGACAGGGTTTCAGGTTTGTTTTTTGTTTTTTTAAGACTTCAGTGGTTATTTCCTTAGGAAAGGGGTGGGGGCTCTGTTCCCTTCTTACTCCTAGGCTTAGAAGAAAATAAGCAGATGTGCTCTAAACCACTCCACATGTAGGTCACTTATCAAAGACAGGCTGTAGTGGAATTTTACTGTCTTGAGAACAGCTGCCACGAGCTGGATCCGTCATGGGCTTGGTGACCGCTCTAGACTCTGACCCAAAATCCTCAGTGAGCCTGGGAGGGAGGGAAGGAGGGAGAGCTCACCACAGCCGTGTGTGTCTTAGCTGCTCTTACGATGACTTCTTAAGTGAGAAGGAGCTAAACCCCAAGTTTAGAGCGAGGCTTCTAAGGCAACTTACCCACCATCTAACAAGTTAAATGTTTTTCAAACACGGTATACTGAAAAGAAAATAAGATCTGCCTGCAAGTCCTGTCCAAATGACCCTAAACACATCACCATCCTTCTGAGCTTGTTTTCCATCTGTAAAATGAGGATGAAGCCATTGATCACTGGATTGTTTTGAGAAAAGAGACGACGTAACTATGCACTTTCAACGGCCAGAGTATTAGTCTCTCAACCATCATCTCTCTCTCTGGTATCTTAATTTACCCACATTATCTTGACTCCCCTACCAGACTGCCTCTGAAATCAGACAGTGAAGGTTCAGATCATGGCTCTACCACTTCTAGTCATGTGACCTTCAGACTTTGGTCTTCCAATCTGCAAAATGGGCCTATTACTAGTACCTACTCCAAGGGATTTGTAAAAATTAACCGACTGTAAAACACTGGGCAGTGCTGGCATGCTACAGAAGTCCAATGAGCACTATTACTATTATTATCCACAGTAGCAACTGGAAGACCTTTTTCACATCTACTATCTTGCCCAGAACAGGTGTTCCACAAATAGCTGAATCAAGGATGTTCTATGCTTTCTCTACATTTAGTCAGGTCATTAACTGGCAGCTCAAAGACCTAGAGAGCTGTTTCCCAGCAACCTCAGAAGTTGTTGGTTGCTAAATTCAAGACCCAGAAATCACCAGGAGAGTGAAGCACAGGCCCCACTGTAATGAGCCCAGGAGTCGATCCTGCGTAGCTAGGAGCTAAACAAGAAGCCCTGCGTGGGCAAAAATGAGAGGCGCCCAGCGAAGCACCAGTACCACCACCGGTGAAAAGCTTTCAGTAATTCACGTCATTGGAGCTACAGGCTGATTGGCCCTCCAATCCCAAGAAAGTTGCCACTGTTGAAAATATTTTTGGAACCCACTTTTTAGAAAAGCCCCCTCAAAAACCTCTCCTTCTCTGGAAGGGCACAGAGGCAGTATGGCAACATGATCACTGCCCTGAGTGTTGGGGGTAGACAGACCTGACGAAATTCCTGCTGTGTCTACTAAAGCCAAGCCTCAGACAACTTACTAACGCCACAATCATCTGCAAAATATGGAAAATAAGAGTGCCCTTGGCGCTTCCCTGGTGGCTCAGTGGTTGAGAATCCGCCTGCCAACGCAGGGGACACGGGTTCAAGCCCTGGTCTGGGAAGATCCCACATGCCGCGGAGCAACTAAGCCCATGGGCCATGGCTACTGAGCCTGGCTCACTACTGAGCTCGTGAGCCACAGCTACTGAAGCCCACGCACCTAGAGCCCATGGTCCGCAACAAGAGAAGCCGCTGCAATGAGAAGCCCGCGCACCGCAACGAAGAGTAGCCCCCGCTCAACACTAGAGAAAGCCCACGCAGCAACGAAGACCCAACGCAGCCATAAATTAATTAATTACTTAATTAATTAACTTCCTTTAAAAAAAAGAGTGCCCTCTTCTCGGGAATTCTGTGAAGATTAAGAAGGCACAGAAAGCACTGAGAGTGCCTGGTACTTATGAAGCTCAGTTAATTGTACACTGGCTTGTTAATGGTGGACTCGAGGGAAAGGATGACAAAGGGAGGTGTTCACATTCTAATTTTTGTATACTAGCATAAATTAATTTTTTCTCATGTTACTTTTAAAATCAGAAAAAATAGTTAAACCTTACAACCTGCTTTAGGGAACAATTATCGCCCAGTGTGGCACAGACCACAAGTTGCTCCCTATATCTATTCTCCACCCCTTTCAAAGGAACAGAACCACAAATTCTTAGCTACACACATGGCTGCCAAAATTTAAAACCACATTTCCCAGTCCCCCTTGTAGCAGGGTCTGGCCATGAAACCACATGCTGGCTGATGGGATGTTAGTAGACATTATTGCACTTTTAAAGACAAGTGATGGCTGGAACTTTGGCAGCCATGATGGGCCATGAACAAAGGGCCTAGACCTCAATGATGCAGAGCACTGAGCTAGAAGAGCCTGGGTCTCCGAATTCTTTTGGAAGTAGAACCACTATGCTAGCCCTAGACTGCCTGGCTCCTGAACTCGCTATGATAGATGGGAACAGTTCAATCATAATTAAGGCACCATTATTCTAGGTCTCTGTTGTCTGCAGTCAAACCTAAGCCTAACTATAATACCAGCTTAATCATCTACCTCACTCACCAAAATCGTCTCCAAATGACAAGTCTTTACTAAGGCCTACCTCCACTGCGATATTTAAAAGTCCATGTACACCATATAATTAACAAAGATTTTCAAAAACCACCTCAGAATGAAAGGGATAATCATTCCTAGAATGTGTGTTTTATGCCCTATTTGTTAAAACAATCAGTCTTATTATTTTAGCCATATAAAATCTTTTTTATTCCTTTTAAATATTTCAGTTAACATATGCTAAATACCGTTCGAGTCTAATTATCAAAAAAAAAAAAGGGGGTAACAGAAAATGCAAGCAGCCTCCCAGTCTCAACAATCAGAGTACACATTCCACAGGGCAGTGGATCTGCTGCCTGGGTAATGCATTGCCATGGCAACAAGCCGGTTGCTAGGAAACCAAGAGAGAGGAACCCCAGGCGAGGCAGTATCTACCTCAGGTCCCCCGCATTCAGACATTTCTCAGGAGAATTTGTGCACTTAGATTCCCTAAGAGCAGGAGATAACACAATGCACTCAACACTGACTACTCGATGAAACAGCTGGTGTCACAAATACCTTCGATGACAAAGAGCACTTGTCCCTTCTTTAGAGGATCTTGCTTTTGGAAAACATTCTGCAGAGCAGAATAAAAATACTGCCCATTTAATCATTCTGAATGGCATACGCTTAGAGGCAGCCTGCCTTGATCTGGAGGAAGTAAGGTCCAAATAGTCCTCTTATCACAGAAGGAATCTGTGGCAATAAAGCTTTCAAGCTGCTAGGCTGACATCCCATCACCTCTGGCTCAGATAAGCTATTATTTCTGTTACTTAAGACAAAGGTTCTTTCTTCCCTGCTTCTCCTCTCGCACTGCCCCCTTGCTTTTTAATTTTCCTCACAAGCCAGATCATTCTAGGACAAGAAATCAATCCACATGAAGAAAGCAACAGAATCCTCAGGTACACTGCCTTATGTGATAACACACACTGAGGGGCAAGGCTGTGTGATCTTCTTAGATTGTAAAAGAACGATTCAATTTGGCATAATTGATTTTGGGAAGAGAAATTCCTATCTAGTTCATTCAAGAGCACTCCCGGGCTTCCCTGGTGGCGTAGTGGTTGAGAGTGCGCCTGCCGATGCAGGGGACACGGGTTCGTGCCCCGGTCCGGGAAGATCCCACATGCTGCGGAGCGGCTGGGCCCGTGTGCCATGGCCACTGAGCCTGCGCGTCCGGAGCCTGTGCTCTGCAACGGGAGAGGCCACAACAGTGAGAGGCCCACGTATAGCAAAAAAAAATATATATATATATATAATAATAATAACAGGCTTGTAAGGCAACTGTAATCCAATAAAAATTAATTTTAGGGCTTCCCTGGTGGCGCAGTGGTTGAGAGTCCGCCTGCCGATGCAGGGGACGCAGGTTCGTGCCCCGGTCCGGGAAGATCCCGCATGCCGCGGAGCAGCTGGGCCCGTGGGCCATGGCCGCTGAGCCTGCGCGTCCGGAGCCTGTGGTCCGCAACGGGAGAGGCCACAACAGTGAGAGGCCCGTGTATCGCAAAAATAAATAAATAAATAAATAAATTTTAAAAAGTAATTTTAAAAAATTTAAAAATAATAACAGGCTTTTTTTTCCTGATTACCAAACCACGTATGTTCACTGCCTACAATTAAGAAAATTCAGGAAAGCACGAAGACGGAAGGAAAAGTCATACTCAGAGGGGCCCAGAAGGAGCTGTGACCAGCACCCACCCTCATGGGCCCTCTTGCACCCCTACCTGGAGTCACAGCCTTGAAGAAGTTCACTGCCAGCCAGAGCCCTCAGCTGCCTGGTCACATGCTCTGGTAGGAAGCCCAACCACAGGCTCATCCCTCCATAGAACCACCTGGGTGGCTGAGAAGGCCTGGGGTCATATGCTTAGCCACAGATATGGGACCAAAGTCTCCAAACCAAATGTCATCACTTTCAGAAAATGAGTGACAATCAAAACTCCCTTCCTCCTTGGTTCCTGGCCTCAGGCCATGAGCAAAGGCCACAGTGGAGCCCTGCACTACAGGGCTGAGACCCTGACCCTGAGGTACCAACACCAGTTAAGATAGAATTTTCAGGGTTTCCGTGGTGGTGCAGTGGTTGAGAGTCCACCTGCCAATACAGGGGACACGGGTTCGTACCCCGGTCCGGGAAGATCCCACATG
>NW_020837981.1:12573267-12800646 GCF_003676395.1 Aethalodelphis obliquidens | reverse complement strand
CCGGGAAGATCCCACATGCCGTGGAACAACTAAGCCCGTGTGCCACAACTACTGAGCCTGCGCTCTAGAGCCCACGTGCCACAGCTACTGAGCCCGCATGCCACAACTACGCAAGCCCGTGTGCCTAGAGACCGTGCTCCGCAACAAGAGAAGCCACTGCAATGAGAAGCCCGCGCACTGCAACGAAGAGTAGCCCCCACTTGCCGCAACTAGAGAAAGTCTGCACGCAGCCACGAAGACCCAAAAATAAAATAAATATATATATATTTAAAGAAAGAGCACTCTAGTCCTAACACAACACTGTAAATCAACTATACTCCAATAAAAAATATTAATTAAAAAAAGAAAAAAGGAGCACTCCAGTCCCATATAAACTCCTGTCAGCAAAGCTCTTCTTCCAAAGTGTCAACCTATCAGGTGATGATCAGACATAAACTTAAATCACCTTAGATAATATTACTCGACAACTGGACCATGAAGAAGCCCCTGACAGAAATGCCCAAGGTCCAGCCAGGTGACTGGGTACAGGCAGAGGTCAAAGGCACATCTGTATGGTTCTACACTCGGCCCAGGGTACAGCCCAGAAATCAATTCAGCCAGCCAGCCAGCCAGAAGCCGGCCCAGGCTCTATCCCATCCCTGCTAACCGGCTGGGTGGTCTCTGCACCCTTGAAGAAGACAATAATATGCATAAAAAAAAAAAAAAGATTTCATGCAAACCCACTAATAAGGAAATTCAGTGTTCTGGGCTCATCGCACATGACTGTTTATTAAGTAAAAAGTTTCAGATACATGCAAGTGTGTCTACTATAAATGTCACTTTTGAGTACTTAATACTTAAAAGGAATACCACCTTCACTGGAAATGCTGAAATCTAAAATTCAGACCACAGCATGGATTAGGGCAGGATATTAGAATGTCCCCAGCATTCTGATTTAGTTGCTCTCACCTGAGAGGGCTGCTATGAGGATAAAATGTTAAGCAAAAAGCACTCAGAACAGTGCTGGGCACACAATGAACTCTCAGGAAGTGTCACCTGCTATGATGTCTGCAGTTCCTGCAGATCAGCTACACGGGTAGTTCACACTCAAAGCGTGGCCCACAGAACACTGAGGGTCTCAGAGATTCTTCTAGGGGATCCATGAAGTCAAAAGTCTCATAATAGTAATATGAAGATGTTAGCTGCCCTTTTCACTCATTCACTCAAAACTGAGCAGTGGAATTTTTCTGGAAGCATATGACATGCGACAGTGCAAAAGACTGAATGCAGAGGCAGCTGAAAATCCAGCCAGGTGTCAAAAAGATTGCAAAAATGTAGAATAAGTTGTTCTTCTCACTAAATAGGTTTATGTTTAGGAAAACAGCTATTTTTCATTATAATCACAATACGTTAACATGTAACGGATTTATTTTTTTTTAAGGATTATTTTTAAAATTTTGTCAGCTTCATTTATAAGATGGTAAATATCACAGATATAACCCAGATTAACAAAAGCTCTTTGGGGTCTCTCAGTGACTCAGGAGTATACAGGGATCCTGAGACCAAAAAGTTTGAGAACCACTGGGTTAAACATTTAAGAACAACTAAGTTCTGGAACTAAAAAGAGGGGAAACAACTCCTCAGCTTATAGCTGGTTCCCTTTTCAGATTTACCTCAAATCAGGGCCACCAGGGGCATCTTAGTTATGTTAGGGTCCTGTGTCCCTAACCCCTACATAAAATCCTCTCCAAAAGGCTCGGGGTGGGGGTGGGGGGATTGGCTCTAACCTGGACACGAACTATTATTAAAAGCCAACACTTCCCTCGAGTCCAAAGCCACTCTTGGCTTGCAAACTCCTAAACACAATTTCGTAAAATTCGTTTCAGTTAATAAAAGAAAATGCTTTGTTTAATCGTGATAAAGATCTGGCACTACCAGCATTTAAGTTTCATGCACACCGACCCACCAGCAGTTACTGAGCTTAAGTCCTCTTGCTACAGCTCACACCACGGTTCAGCAGGACTGAGCACCTATTACAGGCCAAACACTGTTGTACGTGCTGCAGATCCAGTCAGTGACCACGACAACAAATAAAAACACATCATATGGGGCTTCCCTGGTGGCGCAGTGGTTGAGAGTCCGCCTGCCGACGCAGGGGACGCGGGTTCGTGCCCCGGTCCGGGAAGATCCCACATGCCACGGAGCGGCGGGGCCCGTGAGCCATGACCGCTGAGCCTGCGCGTCCGGAGCCTGTGCTCCGCGACGGGAGAGGGAGAGGCCGCAACAGTGAGAGGCCCGCGTACCGCAAAAAAAAAAAAAAAAAAAAATCATATGATGCCCGGCAGTGCCAAGTGCTACGAAGAAAAATGAAGCCAAGGAAGAGCAAGACATGGACATTTCAGACAGAGCAGGGCGCAACTCTGGTAAGGCAACACCTGGGCAGAGAGTAAACTACATGATTACCTGGAAAGGAAGATGACCCAAATAGGTAGAACACCAAATGGGCAACAGTAAGTAAGCAGCCCTGACCTGATGGGAGAGGAAGAACTCTGAACAGCAGCCGAGGGCCAGATGACATGACCTTGCAGAATAAACTTTAGGTTTTACTCCTAGTGAGACAGGAAGAGCCACATGACCCTCTGGCATCAGTGCCTGCACATGGAGACAGCATTCCAGCACAGCTGTTAAAGGAGTTCTGTTTTTTTTTTTTTCTTTTACTATAATAAGTGACGCCACTAAGACTGGCCAAAAGAACCTTCTATAACATCTCCTTCAATCTTATTTACGTAGTTTCCTGTCATGTAAAGAATTTCTTTTCAAAAGCAGTATCTATCCAAATGTGGCCAGAATTTAATTTTAAAATTTGGAAGTGTCATTAGAATCCATCTCACTTTTTCTGTGACACAGATGTCCATCAACAGGTTTAACTAAATTGACACATCCATACAATAAAATACTCTGCAGCTATTTTTTTTTAACAGCTGGGAGGTAGAAGGTGATTAAGAAGATAGGACAACTTAAGTGCAATGTGGTACTCTGGATCCACTCCTGGAACAGAAACAAGAGATTACTAGGAAAATTGGTAAAATCCAAATATAGTGTGCAGTCTAGTGAACAGTAAGGTTAATTTCTTACTTTTGACAAATGTACAGCGGTTATATAAGATGTTAACAGTAAGGGAAGTTTGGGTGCAGGGTATATAGAAACTCGCTGTACTAGCTTTGCAACTTGCCTGTAAATCTAAGATTATTCCAAAATTTATGTTTTTTTAGAAAGGCAGTAGTATAGATCTATCTGTATTAGCATGAAATAACCTCTAAAGATACAAATAAAAGGAGAAATGCAAATGAAAACCACCTCACCCTTTTATCATGGCAAAATTTCAAGTTTGACATCACATGTTAATACTGCAACTAAAAACCGCATATTCTGTGGGAACAGAAATTCCTAAAATCATTTGAGAGAGTAATTCAGCGACTTCTAATTAAGGTGAAAACAGATATACTCCACAACTCAGCAATTCTGTTCCTAGGTATATCCTCTAAGGAAATGTCTGTTCATGTGCACCAGAGTATTTATAGAAGCAGTTTCTAACAACAATAAAACAACTGGAAATAATCTAAATGTCTATCAACAGAATGGAGAATAAGTATGATATAAATGTAATACTGTACTGCAGAGAAAATGAATGAAACAGATCTAAACATTTTCAAAATGAATGAACCTCACTAGCAAAATAAAAAAAAAAATTACTAACCCAAGAATATATATTATTCATAAAATATTTAAAATAGCCAAAACAGGACTTCCCTGGTGGTCTAGTGGTTAAGACTGTCGCTTCCACCGCAGGGGGCCGGGGTTCAACCCCTGGTCGGGGAAGTTCCGCATGCCGCGCAGTGCGGCCAAAAAGGTTAAAAAAAAAAAATCCAGAACAATACTACACATACCGCTGAAGATCACACATATACGTATGAAAGTATAAAGAGAGACCTGCAGGGGGATGATAAACACCAAGGCCAGGAAGGTGGTTATCTATGGAAGGCAGCGGGTTGTTCTACATCTTAACTAGAGTGTTATATACATAGGTGTTCATTATCATTACTCTTCCACTTTTCCAGATGTCTAGAATGTTCCACAATTTTAAAAAAGAGCAAGGAGCGAAACAGTGTAATATGTGTTTGTGTTAAAAAGAAAAACAGAAGGGGAAATCACACACACAGCCACCTATAGGTAGCTCCGGAAGGCTCCTAAAGGAGCTGGTACCAGGCTGCCTCTGGGAAAGGCCCAGGGGACAGTGGTGGGAGGGAAACATACTTTTTACTCTATGCACTATTACACCGATGGAACTTGTTTACTGTGTGCAGTTATTATCTGAACAGTTCACCGCCGTTGAGGGATGGGGAAACCAGACTGGGGCGGGGAGTGGAGAACAGACTTACCCCAGGTACCATGGTTAGGGACAACCAGCCTAGAATCTGAGTAGTCAGGTTACCAGGAACCAGCCCTGATGTGCTGGGCTGTTCTGTTAAAAACTGATGTATAAACCAAGAGTTTGGCTGCCTAGCCAAATTCTTTCCCACCTCCCTCCTAATGGCTGACTACCTACCCTAGTTTGTTTTCTGATGTGGTAATTACGTCCAACATAACATATTTACAAGTCAATTTAATTTTGTTTGTTGTTAAATTTACAACATCCCATGAAATGAAAGAAGGCAGGAGACATCACAAAATCAAGAGCAGAGACTGATTTTGTCCTTGTGCTGGTGGGACAAGGACATTAACAAACATAGTATTGGTTTTTTGTGGTTTAACAACAAACCCTATAGTACTTATTTACCTATGCCTTGTTGTACAGTAAGTTATTAAAGCATCACATTATTAATCCCATTGTACAGATGAGGAAGCACAGTTGAAGAAAATTGCCCAAGGTCAGTCAAGATGTGATAAAGTTAAACTTCTATTCTACAGTATCATCTCACTCCCATCATAAAGAATCACAAATTCCGCAAGAAAACATGGAATTTTGACAGGTTATTTTTCAGTGCATAGACCATTACCCAAGGCCATAATTCAGGTTATTTTCTGGAACTTCACGGAACAGAAGTAAAGCAATGAGTGCTTTCGCCAACAGTCAAACTGTTCATCCCAATCACTGTATTTACCATCAGTTTTAAAATGATTTTAAAAAAAAAACAAACAAAACAGGCAGGGCAGGAAAATGCAGACCCTCCTTCCAGGAGGCAGAAGCAAATAACTGGTGGCGGAAGCAAGGCTTAGAGGACCTAGAATGCCCATGCTAGAAGACTGCTTCCAGAAGCTGCAGTGCACACTTGCCCAAGTGGCATGGTCTTGGCCCTGAGAGCTTCCCGTGCCTTATTAGGTACTTTCCCCAGCCAGCAACACCCTGTCGCCCTTCCTCATCCCCATTCAGTTAAGCCACAGCCCAGCCATTCCAGCTTCAGAGCCCAAGAAAATGGAGGAGCAAGTTCTCCTTCCCCATCTAGAAAAATCCTGACCACCTGATCTAATACGCTTCAACTGTCGTAGGAGGTATTGGATACACCTTGTTAAATGCAATTAAACCACTTACCAAATCCTTGTTATTTTCAGAGTAAAGTTGATTATTGACTAAAAATTGATAAACAGGGGAATTATCCAAATTCCTGGCAGGTGAGAACTGGAGTTGTTGACATTCAGCAGGCTGTGCTATACGTTCATGTCTTGCATCTTAATAAAAATAAGCTATCAAATGAGTATATATATTTGTACATAACACATTCTAGCATCCCTAGAGAGCTACCTGCCTCAGTGGCGGGTAAACACTATTCAGCTGGTTAGCCTCTACACAGGTGGCAGTAACAGGGGCAGCTAAGTTTCAGGGAAGAGGTACCATATCCCAGGCACCAAGCCACTTGTTTTATACTGACCACCTCATTAACACTGGGCCTGCCTTTTTCCACTAGAGGAATCACCCAACAGTATGTCCTTACTATACGATCCCATTTATAAAAAGCTCAAAAACAGTAATTAGGTTCTTACATTTACAGAGCTAGAAGCTAACAAAGCGGTTTCGTTTGGGGCAAGTGAGAGAGGGTGAGTGGATGGGGAGGCACAGGGGCTTCTGGATGCTCCTCCTTTACCTTGGGGGCTGCTTACAGTGGGCTCGTTCACTCTGCAGGATAACCTCAATCTGTACACTTAACAGGCGCATGTTTTCTGTATGTAAATTACAGCCCCATAAGTTTGTAAAGTTAAGCGCTTGGTGTTGATGGAAGGATAAAGAGCAAGCACTGTCAGAAGTCCTGGGTTCTGATTCTGACTTCCCCCGTAAATGGCCTACGATTTGGGGGAGCCATTTCTGGGGGGGCCTCAGTGTCTTCACTCCTAAGAGGTTAGAGGAGATACTCTCCAATTCTCTCAGTACACCATCACTGCCATTTCTTTTCCAGGTGGAGAAAAAGGAGGGGCAACTGGATGAGTAGGAAAATAACTCAAGAGCAAAAGTCTCTACCACCAGGACATCATTAAAACACAAAGCATAGAGCCTCTCCAGATTCAGGATGACACTCTCTGCCTCCACTGGAACAGCAAGTTCTAAGCTCTCAGGGAGCAGATGACGGCTGCTGTCACCAGACACCTTCATTAACAAGCTCACTATCAATATTAAAAATTTTAGGAATACATTTTCAAAAAGCTACACTGGGGCCAGAGCTGTCAAGGCAAGCAGGCATTCATACATTGTGTTCAGAGCATGACCTTGGCATAATCCTAAAGGCTGGGCAGCAAGATTAGAACAAGGCCATTATTACACACTCCTATTTACCCAAGTGTTCAGGGAAAAGGGTATCTAGTTTAACTTAACAGTCTGGTTAGCCATACTCCCATATATACCAGAGGAGGATTTTACATTTCCAAACAAACAATTTAGTCCTTTTTGTGTGGGTTGAGTGATTCAGAACCCTTAAGGGTCTCGTGAGGAGTGATTCACTGCCAGTAAGAACAGTTTGATACTGAAAAACAAAAAACTCGTTTTCAATCAGTATAGAAAATTTAGAGACTAGCATTAGTTTATCATACTGACTATGGAATAAAAGCAGTATCAACCCCAGCAAGAAAGTTTCTTTGGTGACTATAAAACCAAAAATCTTTCTTTACAAGCTGACTGCCTTTCATAATCCACAAGTAAAGCAAGTTTAGGAGCTTGGTTTAAGGTTAAGATACATTCGTGGAAGTTGCTGAAAGCTAACATGAGAAAAACACCTTAAATCTATCTCACCTATAAATATCTTATTTGATTCCCATCAACTCTGTCATCCATTACGTTACTGTCTATTAAAATTTGGATTGCTGCATGAGTTAGAATGGAAGCTAGCCCTTAGATTACAGTTAACTAGAAACAGAAACTGAGGACGGGCCTGAAGATCAGGTTTATTGCCCTCAGTGGGCTATTATCTGAAAACATCCAGATTTGGGATCCTCTGTGTATTTAAATTAAAATCTGGCTCCAAGTCAATCAACCTCACTCCTTTCCCTTTACCATGATGATTTAGATGAGGTTAATGAAGGTTAATGAAGGAGGGCTGGTCTCGATAACATGGGAAGGGCACGGGACCCCTTCTAATTCCAGGAAGGCAGTACAGCTGGTTCCCAAGCATTGGCTACATAACCTGCGATGATTTTAACAACCATCAGTACTATTTCAGGACCACAACTTCTCAGGTACTTAGATTTTCCCCAAAATAAAGGCCACTGCCAAAACCTGCCAATGGCCATGCAAGATGAAATGAGGGCTCCATTGCAAACTCATCAGGACCACAAAAACCCCGTATCATCTTCAAGATGTAGGATCAAGAGTAAATATATATGCAAAGATAAACATCAATACGGAAGATATACTTAGGTGCTTTCTGCAACTTCAATACTCTTAAAAACTGGGGCAAGTGAGGCCAAGGGCCAAAGTCTATCCAGAAGTTGGGGCTCCAGTCCATCTCCATGACGTGCGTCCAGCACAAGCACGACACAGCTGCAGGAGGGGTCACCCTACAGGCCCACCCCGAGAGCTGGACCGGCAGCTTAAGGGAGCCCCAGTCCGCCAACTCAGGCCGTGAGGGAGACGCTACTTCCCCGGCCCCGCCCGCCTCGCACACAAGCCCGACCCCAGCCCCTAGGCAGCCAGGCTCCCAACCGCCTCCCGCCTCCAGCAGCCCCTCCGCCGCCCAGCAGGTACACGGCTCTGCGCAGGCGCCTGCGCAGTGCGCGCCCCTCACTAATCTTTATGGGGAGCAAAGGGGCGAGGCCCGGTACAACCCGCTCCGGGACTAGCGGGCTGCGTCCTGCGGGGTACCCTTCCCCAGGTTGGGGGTCCCAGGGCTTACCCGCGCCCAGGAGGCTGGCCAGAACCAAGAAGGAGTACATGACGCCTCCTGACTCCGCAGTCTGCAATGCAGAGCGTCAGCTGATCCTCAGCGAATATAAACGTGCCCCGCCCCAAAGCCGCCCACCGCGCAGGCGCAAGCTCTGGCCCGGCCAGGCGGCCCGAATTCTCCCCGCAGCCTGACTCAGCGCCGCACAGGGCGCCTGCGCAAAAGGAAGGCTGGGAGGTG
This sequence comes from Aethalodelphis obliquidens, assembly GCF_003676395.1. NCBI lineage: Eukaryota > Metazoa > Chordata > Mammalia > Artiodactyla > Delphinidae > Aethalodelphis > Aethalodelphis obliquidens. The sequence continues at coordinate 12,792,064 of NW_020837981.1, read as the reverse complement.
GGAGGAGTGTGGAGGACGAAGGGATTGAAGGAGCATGGGAGGAGGAAAAGGAGACGGAAGGGAATGGAGAGGTCATCAAAGAATACCTAAATGAAGAAGTCAACCGCACCTTTTTTCTATGAAGTACCATTTTCTATTATTAGTACCATTTTTCAGTTGAGAATCCGTACTCAAAAAGGTTATCTACTTTTTCTAAGCTCTCACAGTCAAAACTCAAACTCACCACTTGACCCACGCTGTCTCTTAAATGACGTTCATAGTATTTTCGTGGCTGGGCCAGCGTGTAACTTCATTCTGGGTCCTGACTTTTCCTCCTAGCATTTCATATCCACAATCCCTTCTCCCCATGACTCACAGACAGGTTTTTCAATGTTAGATATGTAGGGTTTCAGAACAAGTCTCTGAGATGTTGTACTTTGGCATGTGGATTCTTTTGGCTAAAGGCAATGGAGAGCCTGTGGGCTCAAGAGGAATTACTGCCTCTCCCTTAACTACCTAGAAGAATTTAAATGGGGGATTTTTCCCAGAAAAGGTGTTATTACCAGGAACAAATTTTATCTAAGTGACCCCATCTATACGGCAGAGCAGACACCTAATTACGGAAAAATCTGCTCTTCTTATCTGCCTGTGGATGACCCTCCTGTCCTTGGAAGCCCCAGGCCCCTATCCCATTTCTTAGCTCAGCATGGTGTATACACCTCAGTTTACCTCTCTGTCTCTGACCCTCTCGTGTTTGTGGGGTTCCCGCACATATGAAATTAAATTTTATTTTCTCCTGTTAATCTGTGTTACATCATTTTAATTGTTTGACCAACCAAAAAGAACCAAAAAAGGGAAGGGAAATTTTCCCCTTCCTAAAATATGCAAAGGCCCTCTCACGGTTTGTCCCAGAGTTGGAGGGAGTGGAGGAAAGGGATTGAGAAGCAAGATGGGAGAGGATAGAAAGTGTCTGAGCCATTGGAGAAGGAAACAGTGAGTGAAGCCTGAATTTGAGAATCAGGCTAAAAATCAGCCAGGGGCCTTAATGGAGAAGGAAGCTGCCCACCCTGTCTAGCCCTCAATCTTCATCTTACTCCAGAATAAGAAAGGCCTGGGTGGCCCACAAAACCACTTGCCTTCTACCTGTGGTTGACCCTCTGGTCCTGAGCAGAGGGATGACCCCAACCTCGCTGTCCTCCAAGGGCCAAGTACCTATAAGCCGAAGGGAAGGAAAGGAAGGAAACCTCAGACTTTTAGGGCAGGCCCTTAAAGGTCATTTAGTCCCATTCCATCATTGTACCAATTGGGAAATTGAGGCCTGGAATGGGAGGGACATTTATCCAAGGTTACACCTGACCAGGGAGGGGCAAACCCAGGGTCCCATCTGTCTGTGACAATCTGTAATGCTCCCTGAGGAACAGCCCACAGACAGAGGTCTCAGCACCTTTGGCTCAGCTCCTCCACCACCACCCACACAGCGAGGCTTACTTCCCACTGGGGAGCTGGATGGGGAAGTGTGCACCGCAGCGGGTGATGTGAAAGAACTGAGTAAAGTTGGGACAAGATTTGGTCTAAACTGGATGCCTCACTGGTTGGCCTCAATGGCAAGACGGAGGCTGCATGGCTGCCCCATCTGCAGGCTTCCTAAGTCCAGGCACAGCATGGGGCAGATTACCCCAACAGCCAGATAAATGCAAGGGAGGTGGGGTTCTAGGACACAGCCTGGTTCCCAGCTCCTAGCCGATGAAGGAGGCAAAGCATCCCACGCAGAGGTTACAAGACCCCAAGCCAAAAGGAAACTTGGAGCCCTTCGGATCACAGGCTCTCACTTGGCCGGAGTAACTGAGCTCTCAGAGCTACTTAATGACAGAGCCTGAACCCACCACGACTCTTTTTAATACCCTCCCCCGCAACTAGAGGGATATGTCCGTGTTTTTGAGATGAACTTTTGTTGCCTTTTATTTGCACACCTGGAACACAAGAGTAATATGTTCCTTCATCCACCCCCTTCCCTGTAAGGACAGAATTTTAATAAAGAAGATAGAAGCAGTAAGTGGGTTATTATAATTTTTTACCACGTCAGTAGATGCTTCAATCCTCTTTAAATACCTTCCTAACCATCTGTGTGTAGGCAACAAGAGCTATGATTCTATTTGGACCCTTTGACCCTATAATACCATTCCTAGCTATATACCTCCCCAAAGACATAATCCAGAGCTAAGAAGTACTTTATCCAAAGTGTTCACAGAATAGCCCTTTGTAACAGTAGAAACTGGAAAGATTTCAAATGCTGAACAATGATGGGCTAGTTAAGGAAATGGGCCGGGACAAAACAACGTTACTTGAAGCAGCTTGAAGCATGAGGCAGAATCAGCAAGGTGCCCTTCTCTCTCAGAAGTGGCAGGATTTTCAGAAGAGGAACAAAGAATTGCAAGTGAGAAGAGTCTTCTGATTTGGGGTTTACCCGTCATCGCATTATTTCACTCACTGGAATGTCCACGTTTTACTTCATACTTCTTAAAGAAAAAATTATAGGAAAAATTTTTAAAGATAAGAAAATCCCCTTCTTTTCCTCCCTACTATGAGCTCAAGTTTTCAGGGAACTGCAAAGATATTTTTCCTTGGAAATGTGATCCATACTGGAGACCCTGGCGGGGTTCTTGATGACTTTCCAGTTCTGGGTCCCAGCTCCTCACGAGGCCCCACTTCTAGTGCCTGAGATCTTGTGAGACTCCCACCTGTCAGATGAATAATTCCCCTTCTGGCCCCAGAAAGCTTCCATCTGTTACTGCTTCTATTGTGCAACTGAAAGAGCACTGGGCCAAGACAGCTGATAGAACAGAGGCCTCCACTGTGAAGGCCCAGCCCACATGCCTGGCCCCAAAGCTCCACTCTGGCTCCCCCAACAGCCACCCTGGTCCCACCCTGGAAGCACCCCCTCCCCCCATAACACACCCACACTGCGTCTCAGAGAAGGAAGCTCAGGTTCCTCTCCCGCCAGCATCTCCCTCATCAAGACCTCCAGCCTCCAGTCTCTCCTGTCTGCATTTTCCTTTCTGCCTAGTCTGGACCCTCAGGCAACCACTCTAGTAAGCCCCTCCCAAAGACCACTCTCCCCATCAAACTTTAGTCACTCACCTGCCAATTTCTGGCCTCTGCTGTCTTTTCCTCTCTTCCCAGCAGCCCTGGGCTGCTGGAGAAATCAACCATCCCAGCTAGGCTCACAAAGCCCTCTGTGTTACTTGGGATGTATCTGGCCCTCCCAGGTGGCCGAGTCTCCTATTGTCTCCTAATATGCTTCGCCTCTTTTCCCTTGATCTTGATAATTAGTAATCAAACCCCCTATTTCTGGCTGCGTACATGGCCACACAGAAAAAAGACTACATTTCACAACCTGCCTTGCAGCCATAGGACTTCATTCTGGCCAATGAAATAAAAGAACAAGTGCCCATTTTGTGACTTTAAGGTACTGCTCTTAAAAGGAAGAGACACAGCCAGTGCAAATATTTAACAAATGGTACTGCCAGGACACTGACCATAGTGTTGGGGGAATGTCCTGGAAGGTCCCAACTGAGCCAAGTTGTTGTCTTGGAGGGGTGGGTGGTCCCAGGGGATGAGTAAGCAGGGGGATGGGCACCAGGGAGTCAGCAGCTATTTACCAGCAGGTGGTACAGAAGTAGTTCAATAATTTTACTGCTGAACAACACTACTGATTTGTACCAGCTAAACGTCATCTAAGGCTGCAAACTCTTTTCTTCTTTATGCTGGATTGCAGACATAATGGCAGGAGCTCAAGCATCCATTCTGGGCCATGAGGTAGGAGCCTTGTTAAGGATGACAAAGCAACAAGATAAGAACCTGGATCTCTGATGGTTTTATTTGCCCTATATTGTCCACCTCCAGACTATTTATGTAAACACAGCCATATCTTGTTTAAGTTTTCATTATCTTGAGTTTTTGTTACTTTCCAGACCTTCTCAACAATGCTCAAGCCCTGACCTCATCTCTGTCTTCTTCATGCTCATTTCCTATTTTACCTCTTCCCTTCCATCTCTGAGGAGGAAATGCCTTTTCTTCTCTTTATGCGGCCAAACTGTAGCTGCTAAACCCTCCTGTGCTTTTGTTGATCAGCTCTTGTGACCTCTAGGTCTTTTTATTTTTATTATTCTTTTTATTTTTAGTATGTTTTTTCCTTTTTTTATTCTTTTTATTTTAAATATGTTTTTTCCTTTTTTAAAAATTAGAGTATAGTTGATTTACAATATTATATTAGTTTTAGGTGTGTCCATTCTTTTTGTTTGTTCCCCATGCCTTACCAGTTGTTAAATATTTTTATTATCATCCCTCTAGCACTTTGCTCCATCCATTGTCCTTTCCTTTTTCACATCTTCAGTCTCCCCCCTCACCGCTGACTCTTCCCCCTCAGATTATAAATACACACAAGGCTCTCCTATCCTAAAAGAAATCTTCTCACCCCTGACTTTCACTTCAGCTACTTTCTCGTACCTTCCCTTCACTGCCCTGCTCCTTGAAACAGTCACCTACACTCACCATATTTACTACTCTCCCTCCAGACTAACCCTAGTCCAGCCCACAGCTCCACTGAATGACTTTTTGAAAGTAAATAGTAAATTCCTACTTGGAACGTCCACCAGCACCTTCCCATTCCCTTTAGCCTCTGATACTGTTGGTCTGCTCCTCCTTCCTACAACTCTCCCACTTGGTATCCATGACACAGCACCACTCTGCAGGATGCTGGACATCCAGCACAGAAGTCCCCATGCCCACTTCCTCACCCATGATAGACATCACTACTAGAACGTGACTTCAAAGCCTCCTCACTCAGTACTCCAGCTGCTAGGACCAACTGATCAAAGTTGGCTCTTGGATTGACACATATTTGCCACCTGTCAAGTGGTGAGGTTCTCTGGGAAACATGCTCTGAGACTGAGATGTGTGGGCAGAAGTTTTTAGCTCATGCTCGCAGGGTCACACCTCTGAGGCAGTGAGGGCAGCAAGATAGGGCAGAGCGGGAAATTAAACTGCAGTAAAGTTGCCACTGAGGCCTCAGCCCACCCCAGGCTGCGGGGATGGCCCTGCCAAACTGTCCTCAGTTGAGGCAACATAATAGTGCCCCAGGGGAGGGGCATAACCTTGGGCCAAGGGCTTCCTTTGGCTGAGGGCAATTCCTGAACGGGGGCTAGTATGGACTGAACGTTTGTATCCTGCTCCAAAATTCATACATTGAAGCTTAATCCCCCCGTGACTATATTTGGAGGTGGGGCCCCCTAAGGAAGTAATTAAGGGTGGACCCCTGATCTCATAGGATTAATGTCCTTATAAAAAGAGACACCAGAGAGCTTGCTCTCTCCCTGCACCCCGTCCCCCAGCCCCAACTGCACACACCCAGGAAGGGCCATGTGAGGACATATCAAGAAGGCAGCCATCTGCAAGCCAGGAAGAGAGCCCTCACTAAAAGGCAAATCAGCAGAAACCTTGATCTTAGACTTCCAGCCTCCAGAACTATGAGAAGATAAATACCCTAGTCTATGGTATTTTACTATGGCAGCCCAAGCTGACTAGGACAAGTGCTCAGCTGTGAGACCTCAGCAGGCTGCCCTCCAGGCAGCAGGGAAATGAGTTGTTAAAAAACGAAATTCAGCTGAGTCAATTTTTAAGCTCTTATTGGCTCTACTCAACAATTCACGGGGGCTTCGCTGGCAGTCAGGTGGTTAAGACTCTGTGCTTCCAATGCAGGGGGTGCGGGTTCGATCCCTGGTTGGGGAACTAGGATTCCACACGCCACACAGCCAAAAACAAACAATTCATGAACCAGGCAGCATCCAATCTGACAGACAGAACAGAGCTCTGAGGAGCTATACAAAATGAAACACTTTTATGGACAGAAGGGAGAAGGAACAAAAAAACTAGGCCAAGACAAGCAGCTTGGTCATGGCAAGCTCACTTCCCTTTAAGGGATGTCACGGGTCAGACAGATGTCAGATGTCAGCCAGATAACCTAACTAATACTGATTGCTGACTAGGTAATTCTTTTTTTTTTTTAAATTAATTTATTTTTTTATTTGGCGTTGGGTCTTCATTGCTGCGTGCAAGCTTTCTCTAGTTGCGGCGAGCGGGGACTACTCTTCATTGCGGTACGCAGGCTTCTCATTGGGGTGGCTTCTCTCGTTGAGAAGCACGGGCTCTAGGCACGCGGACTTCAGTAGTTGTGGCTCACGGGCTTAGTTGCTCCGCGGCACATGGGATCTTCCCAGACCGGGGCTCGAACCCATGTCCCCTGCATTGACAGGCAGATTCTTAACCACTGTGCCAACAGGGAAGTCCTGACTAGGTAATTCCTGAATGACTGGTTTAAGAATCCATTTCTGGGAGAGCCAACACTATAATTCTCAGTTTGGAGCCATGGGACTTAACATAGGTGACTCCATTTGGGACCTACTGTCCTGTGTTTAACAGTTCCTTGGTCTTCACAGGGAGACCTGGGGGCGCACAGCACCACTCTAACACCTCTGCTCTGAGTTGTCCCCCTTCTTCTCTGACATTTCTTCTCAGAACACAAGGCCTTGGCCCTAACCCAACGCTGCAATCTGTTCCCTTGAACTCCCAGCCTTACCCCTCCATCTCATGGTCCCAGCCACTCTGCCCCACACCCTCTATGGTTGTCTGAATAACCTGTGTGTTTTCACATCTGTGTGCCCTGTAAATACCCACCTCCCCACCTCAACTTCCCTTTTCTACCTCTTTCCCTGGTGAACTTTTATTCAACCTTCAAAACCCAGTTAAAATGATACTCCCAGAGGGAAGACTTTTCAATGTTTTAGGAGATGGTCAAGGCGCCCTCTTGTCCCTACTGTACTTTACTCACTGCTCAAGTAGCTGTCTGGTTATTTTCAGCAATGCTTTTATTGAGCACCTAGTATTATATATGCCAAATCCTGTGCCAAAGGCTGTGGACACTGAATTGAAAGACACAGGCTAATAGAAAATCCACACATGAGGCCTGATGTTATCTCACCCCCTCCATGGAAGCCAGAGTTGCCCCACCAGCTCCACGGCTCCCTTGGGGCTCCTGGTGCACAGGTCCCAGTTGGTACCTTGGGCCCGGCCACGTTCCGGGCTGGGGACGACAAGCACAGTTTCAGGCAGCCCGTCTATTCTGGAAGCTGGCCACCCCCACGATGTGGCCTGGCCCCAGAGCTCTGCTCCCAGGTGTAGTCACAGTGGACTGTGCTTGGCTGAGCCAATCAGGTGCTCTGTGGGGAGCTGGCCCTGGGGGCTGCTAAGAGCTCGTGTTGGTGAGCCAGCTGTGGGCAACGGAGCCCAGGGGAAACAGCTGAGTCACTGTGAGGAAGTCGGCCAGTCCGTGAGGTCAAAACCCTTTTGAGAATCTGAAAGTCTGCCAAAAAGTGCTCAGACACAACATTCTGCACTGGTTTCAGGAGATTCTCAGACCTCCGCTGTCCATCTGTGAATGTCAGAATGAGAACTGCAGTAAACCCAAAGAGGGGAAGGGACAGAACACATCACAAGGCCAGTAGGGAACAGAACTGGGACCGGTCCTCCTGGTTTAGCAGTTTAATCTCTGTCCCAAGCACCTGCCCTTTCCCTCCTGGGAAGCCTCCCTGCTCCCTCCCTCCAGCCTCAGGCAAGTTTCTCTTCCTCTGACTTCTAGAGCACCCTCAAGCCCTTGCTCTGGGCCGGGCTTGGAGGGTGAACAGTAACAAAGATGAGATTAGACTGAATAGTTAGTTCCAGAGCCTGAAAGGAAAGCAAGAACTGGGCTCTAATCAAATTGACTACATTAGCATATCTTTAACAAATGAAGCTTCCTAATGAACTTGAAATTTAGAGGAGGTGGAAGAGAAGAATCAAAAAGGCAAACTGGCATTATCCAACAGCAACAACAATCACAACCACAGCTGGCATTAACTGATTGCCTGTTATATGCCAGGCTCCCTCCTGATCACTCTACATACATGGGCTCAATTCTTTAAGTCAAGGATTTTGCCCATTTTACAGAGAGAGAAACTGAGTCTCGGGAGGCTGACTTACCTAGGATATCCCTGATCCTGGCAAAACAGGATTCAAGCCCAAGACAGTTTGGGGCCGAGGCCTATGCCACACAGCCTTCATTGAGAATGCCCAGAATTGCCCAGGGGTGACATGGCTGGGACACTTACCTTAGTGCCCGAGGCATGGGGGCCATCAGGGCCTGATGCCAACATACAACCACCTTTCCATGTTCAGGTTCCACAAGCCCAGAACAGGCTCTGTAACTTGCCTGACGGTCCTGATAGCGGTGGGAAAATGCTGCTTGTCTGGGCAGATAATTCTGTTCAGGTGAGGGGGCTATTCCTTGCAGTAAAGACTGTTGGTCTAGCTTTTGTACTGAACTTGTGAGTTTGTTTGTGAGCCTCGTTAACTCTGGGCCCTGAAAACATTAAACTTCTCACTGGGCAGGGTGGACTAAGACCCCTGGACCGCAGTCATTTCATCCAAATTGTTACACCCTATAAAACCAACTGAAAAAAGCTGAGCCCACAGAAGGGATCATTGTGACCCTGGGAAGCAGAAGCCTGTTTCAAGGTCAGACTTTCCCATTCAGCCCCAAATTCAACTAATGCGTGTTCCTGGCCAGCCCTGGGCCAGACACCAGGTATACAAGGGCAGAGATGTCTTCCTGTCCTCAGAAGGTGGTAGTCTGGGTGGGGATGCAGATGGGTGAACACCCCCTTTTCCGAGAGGAGACCATGGCTGCCGATTTCTGAGGCATCTCTTCTCCCCTCCTCTCCATGGGGGATTAGGAAGGTGTGCCCCTCATGACCCAAATCCTTTGACCAGGAGACCCATGCAGCACCTGACTCCTTCGTAGGCTCTCCTAGGGCACAACAGGGTCAGCTCTGGTGAAGTTCACGTGTATATCCAGACACGCAAGATGGAGGCTGCCCCCTCCCCCCCGCCGCCACTTCACAAACCTACACTGAAGTCAGCCTTACTTACTTACTTACAGGAAACACCTGTCAAGGAAACTTACCACACACCAATCACAATCCTCCAATTCAGCTTAGCTAGCTCACCTGACCCTAGAAAACAGGCCCCACCAGCCTTATTATAAGGAAATCTCTGACCTCCTAGCCAATCTCGTCCTGTTCCCAAATTGCCTCTTCTAATGCTCTATAAAACCCTCTTGTCTCAAATCCCTCAGGAAGAGTGCTCCCCTGCTCGTGAAGTAGTGTCCCCCTAATGCATGGATCGTTTTTCCCTTGAATAAAGGACATCAAACATGACTAAATTGTTTTTGTTCTGTCGTTTGACAGTTCTCAACAGACCCCTGTCCCTAGCCTTCGAGTGGCCTCCAGCCCCTCCCTGCAGCTGGGAGCATCACCCACGAAGAGGGCAGGCTTGCCCTTCAAAACCCTGTCACACAAAACTAGAGAAACAGTAAAAAGATAAGTTGTGGCCTGGGGTGGGGAAGTGGTGAGGGGATGAATAGGTGGAACACAGGGGATTTGAAACTATTCTGTGTAACTGAAATGGTGGGTACATGACATTATGCATCTGTCAAAACTGTAACACCAGGAGTGGACCCTGATGTAAAGTATGGACTTTAGTTAATAATAGTGCATCAATATTGGTTCATTAATTGTAACAAATGTACAACAAGGCAAGATGGTTGTAATAGGGGAAACTGGGGAGGGGAAAGAAGGAGCATTTGAGAACTCTGTTAGTTGTTCAATCTTCTGTAAACCTACAACTGCTCTAAAAAATAAAGTCTATTAATTTAAAACAAAACACAACAGACAAACAAAAACACCCTGCCACAGAGACCAGACCTTAAAAGCCCTCCCAGATTCTGCCTGATTTGCTCCAGAGGTAAATTAAAGGGTCGTGACCCTGCAGACACACTGGGACCTCCGGTTGCTCTTATAGAGCAACGCTGACATATGTAATGATATAAAGTAGAAAGTCAAAGCACAGAAAAGTTGTTTAATATGCTCCATCTGTGTTTAAAAAAAACATTTGTACATATTTTATCATATTTGCAAAGAATATCTCTGGAAGAATTTAGGGCAGGTGGAAGGGAAACTTTGTACCAAACGGCCTTTAGAATTCATTTAGAAACCATGTGAAGGCATTACCTACCCACTTAAAAAAAGTAAAGATGATTAAAACTATTTTAAAAAGAAATGACCAATATCATTAACTATTAGAAAAGAGGCTCAACATCATTAGTCATGAAGGAAGTGGAAATCAAAACCACAACGAGGGGCTTCCCTGGTGGCGCAGTGGTTAAGAGTCCGCCTGCTGATGCAGGGGTTCGTGCCCCAGTCCGGGAAGATCCCACATGCCGCGGAGCGGCTGGGCCTGTGAGCCATGGCCGCTGAGCCTGCGCGTCCGGAGCCTGTGCTCCGCAACGGAAGAGGCCATAACAGTGAGAGGTCCGCGTACCGCCAAAAAAAAAAAAAGACAGAATTTTCAGTCCCTCAAAGAACTCCCTAGGCCAAAATTTTCTTTCTGCAGAAAGAGAAACTGAGATCCAGAAACAAGAAATTCCTCCAAGGTCACCCAGAGAAAAGCAAGAGTTGTGGCTAATCCCAGGTTTCCAGACTCCCCGGACAATGCTTTTTCTACACTTTTGGCCTTTTTGCCCTAGAAATAATCTGCTAAATACATCAATTTGGAAGTTCACTTAATCTCTAAGGCGTAAGGAACCCTGCCCAAGGAAGGAGGAGGACTGGTTATCAAACTTGATTCTGGGAGCGACAGGGACTAGGCCTCTACAGGGCTGAGAAAGACGTGAGCTGCCCTCGTCCTTGGCCAGGAGCAGCTGGTAAGAAAAGGCTTAATTTGCAGGAGGTCAGAGCCCGCAGGCGTGTTGGGGGCTGGGTGCCCCATGAGTCAGTGGATCCGGCATTCCTCCCTCAATTTCCCTGTAGGTGTGGGTGGGTCCCACAGCCTACAATGGAAGCACCATCTCATCTGTCATCCTGACTAGGATACTTTTCGGAGTCATCTGGTCACACCACCCACCTAGCATCCTGAGATTCAAGGTGGGTTAGAGGGTCAATCAACACAGGGGTTAAGGACCCACTGGGCATGGTGTTCCACACCTGATGGGAAATAGAAGCTGAAGTTCCTGTTCTGCCAAACCTTAGTCCCAAGAGGTAGTAGCACACAGCCTGGGAAAGTAGAACTGAAAGCATCAAGGCTGAAAGGGCCCTTTGAGAGCTCTAGACTGGTCTAGTTTATTGCCCTTATTGTAGGACTGGGAAACCAGCAGCTTGGCGAGGCCAACGGCCTGGCTCAAGGTCACTCCCCAGGAGACCAGGAGACCTTTTACCGGCAGGCAGGCTCTGCACATAGTAGGGCTTTAGGTACCTAGCAGGTCTAAACTCTCCCCATTAGAACCTCCAAGCTGCACTTTCAGAGGTCAGCCTGGCACGCAGCGGAGTCTCAAGAGGGGAAACTCAGGCCAGAGGTGTTACTGTGAGGGGGAAACAGGTTGTGCAGGGCTGGGCCAGGGCTCCTGGTGCCTATTGGAAAATCTGTCCTTTCTGCCTCTCCTCTGATCTATGAATTGGGCCATTCAGATCGTAATGAACGTTACTAATTAAGGAAATGCCCCTGAGGGGAGAGCTTGGGCTGAGAAAGCTCAAACAGTGCCAAGACAAGAGCCCAGCTAGGTTCCTGAGTCACCGACCCTCAAAGCCGTGAGTCTCGGAGGGCTTCCCTGGTGGCACAGTGGTTAAGAATCCTCCTGCCAGTGCAGGGGACATGTGTTCGAGCCCTGGTTCGGGAAGATCCCACATGCCACGGAGCAACTAAGCCCGTGCGCCACAACTCCTGAGCCTGCGCTGTAGAGCACGAGAGGCACAACTACTGAGCCCGTGCACCACAACTACTGAAGCTCACACACCTAGAGCCAGTGCTCAGCAACAAGAGAAGCTACCACATGAGAAGCCCGTGCACCGCAACAAAGAGTAGCCCCCACTCACCACAACTAGAGAAACACTGCGTGCAGCAACGAAGACCCAACACAGCCAAAAATAAAATAAATTTTTAAAAGGTTAAAAAATAAACAAAACCTTGAATCTCTGGGACCCTAATCCCCGGAGGCACAAAGCAAGGTGAGCCTGAGGCTGAGTGTGGAGTCTCCCAGGAGCCTGGCACACTGGACCTCCCAAAGCCCGTCCCCTCACCAGCTCACCTTTACACTCCCTGAGAGTCAGGCAAGGCCCGGCTAACTTTTCCTATGTGACAAATAAGCCCTAGAGAAATTAAGTGACTTGTCAAGGTCACACAGCTGCATAGTGGTGGGATTAGGCTTTAAGTTCCTTTGCTTTTAATACTAGGCCCAGGATCAGTCACCTTTCCAAAGAAGTGTGGCAGGCTCCAGAACACGGGGGCAGCCAAATATTTCCTGAACAAAACCACCTCTCACCACCTTCACTGCTACCAGCCTAGGCCAGACCACTTCCCACCTCACAGGGTAGCCTCTGGGGGTCTCCTGTTTCCCTCCCTTGTCCCCCTGTTCTCCATCCTCCGTGCCAGGAATGTGGGTGTGGTGAATCAGTGCAGATTTGACAAAACTCTCCCTTCAGCCATCCGTGCCCACGGATGTCCCTGGGATACACAAGATGTCAGCACGGCTGAGGTCCACCCGTCTAGCTTTCCCATGTCCCTGTTCCTGGGTGTCATTCTCCCACTCCACACAGGAGAGGCACACCTCCAACCCCAGTCCTCTGTGGGACACCCCCATGACAAGCTCCTGGAACCCAGTGAAGGGGCAGTTTGAGAGGGAACCGTGGCAGACCCAGGCCCCAGGAGGAGCACACCAGTGAGGGCAGGTCCCAACAAGGCTCCACTTCCTGCCATCTCCCAGCAGTCAGAGCTTGGAAACAAAAAGGTTGTCATGGGGATGCATGCCTATTTGAATTTAAAAAGTGAAGTCAGGGGGCTTCCCTGGTGGCGCAGTGGTTGAGAGTCCGCCTGCCGATGCAAGGGACGCGGGTTCGTGCCCCAGTCCGGGAAGATCCCACATGCTGCGGAGCAGCTGGGCCCGTGAGCCATGGCCGCTGGGCCTGCACATCCGGAGCCTGTGCTCCGCAACAGGAGAGGCCACAACAGTGAGAGGCCCGCGTACCGCAAAAAAATTAAAAATAAATAAAAAGTGAAGTTAGATGTGTTCTGACAAAAAGCAGGTCTGCTCGGCTGACTGTGGTGACAGACATTCCTCTTAAATCAAAGGAACTAAAGCTGTAGCCCCAAGTTTGGGTGAAAAAAATATTTTTAAAATATTGGCAACATACAGCAAGCCACAAAATGCATCATTTGCAAGTTTAAATTTATGATTAAAAAGACTTCAAATGTATTTTAAAGGGTGCTTCTGGAGAAAATGTGTGAAGATCATTGTCTTTTTAAAGCTAACTTTCCTTTTTATTTTTGTGTGGTACACTGTTGTGGCCTCTCCCGTTGCGGAGCACAGGATCCAGACGCGCAGGCTCAGTGGCCATGGCCCACGGGCCCAGCTGCTCTGCGGCATGTGGGATCCTCCCGGACCAGGGCACGAACCCGCGTCCCCTGCATCGGCAAGCGGACTCTCAACCACTGCGCCACCAGAGAAGCCCAAAGCTAGCTTTTCAAATGTCATTTTTACCTTCTCAGAAATGTCCCCTGTGGCCTTTTGTGGCTGTTCCTCCTCAAATGCACCCAGCTCCTTCCCACCTGGGGGCTGTGGTCCTTTGTTCTTCCCTCTCCTAGAACATTCCTCCCGCAGATATTCATTCTCGTGCCTGCTCCCTGACCACCTGCAACCAAAGTAGTCTCCACCCTCACCTGACCTGTCACCCTGTTGCTGTTTTCCTCTTGGCATCATCCTTTCCAGCAGTATGTTTACTTACTGACCAGGGTACTTGAATGTAAGTGTTGGGAAGGAGAGTTAATCTTGCTGTATCTCCAGCCACTAGGTCAGGGCCTGGCACATAGTAAGTGCTCTGGAAACATGCTCCAGAGCATTCTCTAGATGAAGTGGGGACAGTTTGGTTCCAGTGTGGGCCACAGATAATCATTGCAGTTGGCCCTCCCTATCTGTAGTTTTCAAATCCACAGATTCAACAAACTGAGGATCAAATGTTAAAAAAAAAAAATTCTAGAAAGTTCCAAAAAGCAAAACTTGAATTTGCTGCACACCAGCAACTATATACATAGCATTTATATTGTATTAGGTATTATAAGTAGAGATGATTTAGAATATACGGGAGGATGTGCATAGGTTATCTGCAAACACAGTTGACCCTTGAACAAGGAGGGGGTTAGGGGCACCAACCTTCTGCACAGTTGAAAATCTGCATGTAACTTTTAGTCGGCCCTCCAGTTATGCAGTTCCTCCATATCTGTGTTTCCACTTCCGAGGAGTCAACCAACCCTGGATCATATAGTCCTGCAGTATTTATTATTGAAAAAATCTGCATATAAGTGGACTCATGCAGTTCAAAGCCATGTTGCTCAAGAGTCAACTGTACCACGCCACCTAATGTAAGGGAGGTGAGCATCCTCATGTCCTGGTGTCCATGTGGGTCCTGGAACCAATCCCCTGTGGCTACCGAGGAGGGATGATTGTATTTGAGGAATGACTGAGTGAATAAATGAAGGAGCAGAGGAATATGGATGTGAGTGCCTGCACTGTTCCCAGGCTGACAAAATCCGCTCCGTCCTTTCTGTTCCAGCTCCAGCATTATCCAATTTGCTGCAATCTTCCACAGTTCCTTAGGGGAGCACATCCCCCATGATGCATGGAATGACCTCCAGGGGTCCGCTGATAACACAGTATTGCCAGCTTGGGCAGCAGATAAGTGTTATCAGGTCCTGAGAGGCCTTGGGGTGGTTGACTCCCTGAGAAGCCCGATGGCCTCAGCCCAGTGAAGTTCTGGAAGGGGACTCAGGCATGGGACCTGAGGCCAGAAGGAGGCCAATCCCTGCCTGGGGCTGTGCTTCAGTCTGCAACAACCCTCATTGTTCTCTCACTATCTCTAGGCCACTTTATCTGGGTTTAGGGACACGGGACTCACGGGGAGACAAGACAGGCCTTCTCCCTGGGCAAGGGATCAGCTGATGGGGATGCAGACAGTCATTTCCTCTACCACCCTGGCTGAGCTTGGGTACTGGGTACTGAGGGGAGGGTACAGCGGAGCCCTGTCCCCAAGAGATTCTGAAGGGGGCCATCGAGGCCCCATGCAGATGAGAAATGGAATAGTTCCTGCCATGTCAGTAAACAAAGGATGTCAGTCATCAGCAGTTGCAGCCCTCCAACATCAGCAGTTGCATCCCTCCATCAGCAGTTGCATCCCTCCAGTGAGCCCTGAGGAAACTCAGGATGTGAAAACACAGGCTACCGGCCCCAGATAGCTGAGGTGCATATCGAAGGAATGATTTCAGTGAGCCCAGACTCTTGCATCTTCCCATACATAGAAAAGCGCTATATTCCTTAACTTGAGGTATTTGGTTTTCTTTAATTAACAATAATCTTTTGATGTCCCGACCACCTGCCCTTGCGGAACGTCTGTATAGCCTGGCTCCCCATCCCCTTTCCTCAGAGCAGTTCTCTCAGGGTTACTTAGGATGCTGCCTCCCAGGCTTGAAATCCTAAAAGTTTCCACCGAATAAAACATAACTCTCAACTTTTAGGTTGTGAATAATATTTCCAGCCCACACAGATCAAGAGATGACGTCCCTCCACATTCTCCCATCTCTAGGGACCTCCTAAATCTCAGATATCACTGTCATCTTCATTGTCACCTCCACTGCCACCACAGATGGCTTTATATAGGCCATCCCTTCAGATGGTTTTCACAAAGACCATACAGCCTAAATGTGTCGTCTTTTCTTTTAAACAAACATTAGGTAACAGAATTTTTTTTTTATAAATGTATTTATTTACTTTATACTTTATTTTTGGCTGTGTTGGGTCTTCGCTTCTGTGCGAGGGCTTTCTCCAGTTGCGGTGAGCGGGGGCCCCTCTTCATCGCGGTGCACAGGCCTCTCACTGTCACGGCCTCTCCCGTTGCGGAGCACAGGCTCCAGACGCGCAGGCTCAGTAGTTGTGGCTCACGGGCTTAGTTGCTCCGCGGCATGTGGGATCTTCCCAGACCAGGGCTCGAACCCGTGTCCCCTGCATTGGCAGGCAGATTCTTAACCACTGCACCACCAGAGAAGCCCTAGGTAACAGAATTTTATGAGTCATAATCCACATTCACAGCATAGTCTTCCCTGCAGATTATATGCTTATGAAAAACAGGAAGAATCTATGAGAACAGGGCCTGGGCCCACCGTGATGGTCACTGAATATCCAGGGTCCAGAAGTGTCTGGCACGAGGTGCTCAACACCTTTTGTTGAATAAATGAGTCTTGGAGAAGTTAAAAAGATTTGCCTGGCCAGAAAGTGGCAGAGACGGGATTTGAACCCAGGTCTCCAGGCTGATTTGGTTCCTAGTCTCCAGCTGGGCCCACCATATTTCACACCACTTGCAGCGTCTCTATACTGGTTTGCAAGAAAGGAGAAAACAGTGGGACTTCCCTGGTGGCACAGTGGTTAAGAATCCACCTGCCAATGCAGGGGACACGGGTTCGAGTCCTGGTCCAGGAAGATCCCACATGCTGCAGAGCCACTAAGCCTGTGCGCCACAACTACTGAGCCTGCGCTCTAGAGCCCATGAGCCACAACTACTGGGCCCTCGTGCCACAACTACTGAAGCCCGCGCACCTAGAGCCCATGCTCCGCAGCAACAGAAGCCACTGCAGTGAGAAGCCCGCGCACCGCAACGAAGAGTAGCCCCCGCTCGACACAACTAGAGAAAGACCGCGCACAGCAACGAAGACCCAGCGCGGCCAAAAAGTAATAATAATAATAAAATTAAATTAATTTAAAAAAAAAAGAAAGAAAGAAAGGGGAAAACAGAACTGTCAGTGAGCCAACAAGCCCCTGCTCTCTCACCTCGGAGAGGATGACCTTGGGCAGAAAGGAAGACAGGGCACCTTCCTCTCAGTATGAGGTAATTGCTGTGGGGCGGGGAAGGCACCAGGACACGCCCCTTACAAAGCAGGAGAGAATTCCCAGCCAGATCCCTGGAGGACACTTGGGGAGGTTTGATCCTGTCCCAGAGAAGAAAGAGAAGAATACTCTCCAACTCCGCCTGACCTCTGGAAAGCAAGGACAGGTACTTTAGCTTTCAAGCCAGGTGGGAAGGAAGGGAGGAAATAAAGAGGAAAACGGAGGCCCAGGGAGGTCAAGTGACTTTCCTCCAGTCACACAGTTGGTCATAGGGCCAGCCATGATTTCAAAACCTACCGTCCCCTGCTGTGTCCACTAAACCACGGGGAGGGAGGACAGGAGTGGGGAAAACTGAGTCCCTTTGTAGGGAGGAGATTCAGAAAAGGAACTGGGCTTCCTAGGAAATGAAATGGAAAATTACCTCCTTAGGGTGGGCTGCTACAGGGCTGGGGTAGCGGAGACAGTCTCCTCCCCTTCATAGACAACTTGGCAAGAAGTACCAGGGACTTAAAAGTGTTCTTTCCATTTAGCCCAGGAGTGCAGCTACTGGGAATGGATCTTAAAGCCCAAGTGCAAGAAAGCGCTATGTACAAAGATGCTTAAACAGCATTAGTCATAATAGTAGCAGGTTGGACATGATCCAAATATCTGACGATAAGAAAATTATTAAGAAAATTGAGACAGTCGTAGAATATCACACAGCCAATTACAGTGCTGTTTGAGAGGGATTTTTCGTGGTGGGGGGAAATGCTTACATTAACATGTAGGTGGGACTTCCCTGGTGGCGGAGTGGTTAAGAATCCAACGGGCAGGTGGGATCTAGTTCCCCGACCAGGGATTGAACCCGCGCCCCCTGCAGTGGAAGCACGGAGTCTTAACTACTGGAGCACTGGGGAAGTCCTGGAACTTGCTTTCTTCCATGTAATATAATGTATTCATTTCTCCATGTGAATGTAGATTGGTCTCATTTTTTTTTTTTGGATGGCTGCTTAATGCTCCACTGTGAGATGCAGCAAAAGTTCCAGTTCTGCACTATGGAAAACAGTATGACGGTTCCTCAGAAAACTAAAAATAGAATTACCATATGATCCAGCAATCCCACTCCTGGACATATATCCGGACAAATCTATAATTCAAAAAGATACATGCAGGGACTTCCCTGGTGGTGCAGTGGTTAAGAATCTGCCTGCCAATGCAGGGGACACGGGTTCAAGCCCCGGTCCAGGAAGATCCCACATGCCACGGAGCAACTAAGCCCGTGCGCCACAACTACTGAGCCTGCACTCTAGAGCCCGTGAGCCACAACTACTGAGACCGTGTGCTGCAACTACTGAAGCCCAAGTACCTAGAGCCTGTGCTCCACAACAAGAGAAGCCACCGCAATGAGAAGCCCGCACACCACAACGAGGAGTAGCCCCCACTCGCCACAACTAGAGAAAGCCCACACGCAGCAACGAAGACCCAACGTAGACAAAAATAAACAAATAAATTAATTTTTTAAAAAAAGATACATGCAACCCTATGTTCATAGCAGCACTATTCACAATAGCCAAGACATGGAAACAATCTAAATCTCCCTCGACGGAGGAATGGATAAAGAAGATATGGTACATATATACAATGGAATACTACTCGGCCATAAAAAAGAATGAAATAATGCCATTTGCAGCAACATGGATGCAACTAGAGATTATCATACCAAGTGAAGTAAGTCAGAAAGAGAAAGACAAATACCATATGATATCATTTATATGTGGAATCTAATATATGACACAAATAAGCCTATCTACGAAACAGAAACAGACTCACAGACTATTACATATAGAACGGATTAAACAACAGGGATCTACTGCATAGCACAGGGAACCATATTCAATATCCTGAGATAAACCATAATGGAAAAGAATATAAAAAAGAATGTATAGGGGCTTCCCTGGTGGTACAATGGGTAGGACTCCACGCTCCCAATGCAGGGGGCCCAGATTCGATCCCTGGTCGGGGAATTGGATCCTGCATGCATGTGGCAACTAAGAATTTGCATGCGGCAACTAAAAGTTCACATGCCGCAACGAAGATCCTGTGTGCCGCACCTAAGACCCAGCACAGCCAAAATAAATAAATAAATAAATATTTTTAGAAAAAGAATGTACATATGTATAACTGAATCACTTTGCCATACAACAGAATTTAATGCAACACTGTAAATCAACTACACTTCAATTAAAAAAAAAAGTTCCGGCTCTGGTCCAGTTTTTCTCCTAACCTGCTGTGAGGGTTCTGCATCCTCCTTAGAGGTGAGGTCATCAGCTTTCAAAATCTTAATGCAAACTCCCCATTCCCCCAGCCCATGATAACACAATGCTGCTCAATCCTGACTGTACTCTAGAGAAATCTGATAACTTTTTTTTGGTTGAGAACTTTTTAAAAATACACACATTCCCAGTGACCACCGTAGAGATCCTGATTCAATGTTTTAAAAACCTTCCTGGTGGCTCCTGTATGCAGACAGGGTTGAAGACGCACATTAAAGCAAGGGCTGCTCCAGCTAAAATGAGGCAGAGCCACAAACCCCACTCAATCCCCTTCTCAACCATCCTTGAGGCTGCTCCCAGGACCATGCAGACTTCAAGAATCTGTGGAGAGTCACTGATGCAGCAACACTGTAAGTGTAGCATGGAATACTATGCTGCAGAAATAAGGTAGCCTGCATGTAACAATTGGGAGAATTTCCCACAATGCATTGATGTTGACTGAAAGAAAAATGCACGACGTAAGAGTTGTGGGTTTCAGGGTTTTTTGTTTTTTTGGCCGCGCCACACAGCACGTGGCATCTCAGTTCCCCAACCAGGGTTGGAAGCTGCACCCCCTGCATTGGAAGCATGGAGTCTTAGCCACTAAGTGGACCGCCAGGGAAGTCCCTGTGGGTTTCAGTTTTATTCAGAGACCCTGCTGGAGACTATGGCCCGAGAAACAGCCTCTCAGAATCTCTGAGGGGACTGCTCTGAAGAGGTAGTGGGAGAAGCCAGTATATATATATGATTTCAGTGAGAGAATAATAAGTGCAGTCAAGCATAAAGGTTACTCTTCTATGTATGGGAAGATTCAAGAATCTGAAATTTAATCTGAAAAAATGTAATGATTTTTTTTCCTGAGATATCTCTAACTAAGGGGAGGCTGTTTTTCCAAAGCACAGAGCACCTCATCCTGTTTTTCATCCTGAATTCCTTCCAGGGGTACTGTACCTCGGCGACTGCGGTGATTAATGACTTGATGCTTGTAGAACTGGATGGTGGGCAATATTCTTTGTTTTATAGTAAGAAAGGCTATTTACTGAACAGCATGTATTATATATGACCCTTATGCTTTAAAAAAGTCTACATAGGGCTTCCCTGGTGGCGCAGTGGTTGAGAGTCCGCCTGCCAATGCAGGGGACACGGGTTCGTGCCCCAGTCTGGGAAGATCCCACATGCCGCGGAGGGGCTGGGCCCGTGAGCCATGGCCGCTGAGCCTGCACGTCTGGAGCCTGTGCTCCGCAACGGGAGAGGCCACGACAGTGAGAGGCCCGCGTACCGCAAAAAAAAAAAAAAAAAGTCTACATATATGTAATATACAAAATTGTCTGTATGTTTGCACATGCATGCAAAATCTTTGATATACACCACACCTGCAGAATCCTTATCCCAATGTGTAGTGATGCAGTATTTGTTCTCCCATGTATTTGTCAACCTCCCTTCCCTAGACAGTAAGCTCTTAGGAGGCAGGAACCATGTCTGTTCACCAGTGGGTCTCTAGAGCCCAGACCATTCCCTGGAACATGGTGGGTCCTCAGAAAAATATTTGTTAAAGGCCGCTAGAGAAAGAGAGAGGAAAAGAAAGAAAAATCGAGAGAGAAAGAAAAAAGAAAAACTTCTTGAAAGACAGGAAGATGGAAAGAAAAGTTAGGGAGGGAGGGAGGGAGGGGGAGAAAGAGATGGAGAGAGGGAGAGAGGGAGGGAGGGAGGGAGAAAATTAGGACTGGAATTTTACTTCTACAACTTTAATTGGTTGAATACCTTTTAAATGTTTTCATTGTAAAATAAAACACAGATACAGAAAATCCTATGGTTCCAATACATGGCTTAACCAATTACTACGAGGTTAATGCCACCGAGATCAAGAAAAAGAAGGTGGCCAGCCCGCCCGCAAACCCCTCCACGCGCCCATCCCCAAGCACCACCCCTCCCTCCTCCAGGAGCAGTAACCGCTATCCTGACTTTTATAGGGCACAGTGATTGCACTTTAACCTCAAGTCGGCCGTCGGGGTGGGGGTGGGGTGGGGGTTTAAAGGCTCCTCCGGCGTCAGGGCTCAGTTCCCTCTGCAGAAACCCCTCCGACCCAGCAGCTTGTGCAAGACCCCCCTGACTCCACGGATCCATGTGGCGGGTTCCGCAACGCTCATCCGCTTTCGAAATACAATTTTATGCAACCCTAGCGGACAGAGCTTCAGGTCCACGGAGAAGGAGAAGCGAAAGAGGATCAGACACCACGCGCTGAGTGATTTCAGGTTCAGAGCGGTTCATCAGGAAGGCCGCGGGGTTGCGCACCGCGCGGAGGGGAGGCCCCGGACCAGTGGGGCGGGCGGTGAAGCGGCCGGTACGCCGCCCCCGCCTGCAGACCTGGCGCGGGGCTGAGCGGGTCCGCACTTGCCAAGCCGAGGCGCTCGGGCGGCCTAGCAGCATCCCCGTACCTACCTGCAGGCATCCGTCCATCCACACAGCGGCGCAAACCGGTCGTGGAGGGACGCGCGGAAAGCGCTGCGAGTGGGCCCTTGGAGTTGGGGCGGGGGGTCCAACTAGGAAGGGAGTCAATTGGAGGACTCAGTTTTCCTAATGCTTATTGATTAATTTTAAGAACACACACTCCCCCTCTCCGGTCCGTCCTTTGGGCTCAACCACCTCCTCCAAGAAGCTGCCTTTCTCTCCCAGCTCATCAGGAATTCTCTGTCCTCCGTGCTTCTCCTGCCGGAGCTGGTATCGGCCCTGCTAGGCTTCCACTGCCTGTGGACTCTTGGGCAAGTGGCCCCTGTCCTCGTGCCGCAGCCTCCTGGTCTGTCAAGTAAGGACGGGGTGGGTGCGAGGCGGGTAGCGGTGAAGTGCGGAGCACGCCGGGCGCACTGGCATCGCCCTCCACCTGAGAGAGGAAAGAGACCAGACGCCTGAATCCCACCTCCACCCCACTTTCCCTTGGCTCAGGCCCTGCCACCGACCTGCTGGTTTACCCTTTCATAGGCTCTCATTTCCTGAGCTCTAAAATGGAGTCGGAGAAGCTCAGGAATTGCGTATTATTATGTAAACAATGATGATGAGGCCTGTGCAGCAGCTCTGACCACATTTGAAGGAAGCATCTTTGCTTCCCAGCCCCAGCTTCCCCTCTGCTCTGTGCCCCATCTCCTGCCTCCCTGTCAACCCCCCTCCTCCTCAACCTCTCCTGGCCCCCATCCAGGCCTCCTATCGGAAAACATCTCCAAGCACAGTCCCCGTGGTGTGGATGACCAGGGGGGATTTCCACTTCAGGGAGGAAGTCAGTCCCTAAGCAGGAGCTCCAGACAGGTGGCCACTGAGTCCGTCCCCTGAAGGATGTGTTTGACCTGCACAGTCTTTTTTTTTTTTAATTTATTTTATTTATTTATTTTTGGCTGCGTTGTGTCCTCGTTGCTGTGCGTGGCATTTCTCTAGTCGTGGCGAGCAGGGACTACTCTTCATTGCGGTGTGCGGGCTTCTCTTGTTGCGGAGCACGGACTCTAGGCGTGCAGGCTTCAGTAGTTGTGACATGCGGGCTTAGTAGTTGTGGCTCATGGGCTCTAGAGCGCAGGCTCAGTAGTTGTGGCACATGGGCTTAGTTGCTCCATGGCATGTGGGATCTTACCGGACCAGGGCTCAAACCCGTGTCCCCTGCATTGGCGGGCGGATTCTTAACCACTGTACCACCAGGGAAGCCCTGACCTGCACAGTCTTGAAGGAATTATGTTTGGTTTGTAAACATAATTTCATTTAGTTGCCAACAATCAAGATAAAGAGATTACATGTCGAATTGGGGCCAATTTCCCGTAGGGTCACAGTCACTCAGATGAGCCCTTTGACGTGTCCACACCTAGCCCCACTGAGCTCCTCTGGGCCTTTGAAACCAAGATTTCTGCTTGAAGCTAAAGAAATGCATAGCAGTGGAGCACTGGTGAGCACAGCAGAGGAAGGATTTTGGAGTCTGGAACTCTCATCTTCTACAGATGAGAAATGCTATGAAGGCAAAGGCTGGCCTTGCCCCAGGAAACGTCACACTGGACTCTAGGCCTCAGTTTTTCCATCTGTGCTATGGTCGAGCAGGCTAGATAAAGCGTCCCTGCGGACCCAGCACTCTAGACATTTTAGGACCTATGCACTTCACGTGTGACAGCTTCTCGTTCTGTCCTCGCTTGGAGACGGCTGCTCCTCTTTCTTCACACTGGCCAGGAGCCAAGCGCGGGGACGCTGGGCCTCGTCCCTCCCTGGGAGGGGGCCTGTGTCCTGACATCTGTAAAATGAAGAATGTTGCCCGCCATCCAGCCATCAGCCGCTGCAGCCACTGACCTGCAGTACACCCTGAAAGGAATTCAGGGCAAAGAGCAGAAGGAACTCTGTGCTCATCCTGACAGACCTGGCCCTCAGGTAGTTAGATACTTTCAGGAGAAAATTGTGAACCCAGTTAACTGCATCGTCCCATACTTAGAAAAGCACTAAAAGCATTAACTAAGACAGCTGTTCCTCACAAAGAGCAGTCACCTTCTACGAAGGGCTATGCTTGACTGAACGTGCCCCTTCGTCAAAATCACGTGTAAAAAAAAAAATCACGTGTATACCCGCCTCCCCCCTCTTGCTCGGAACAGTTCTCAGAGCTCTCCGAGAGACTCTCTCCCGGGTTATAATCCTCAGGTTGACACAGATAAAATTTTCCACGTCTTTCTCAGATGACTGTGGGGCACTGTTTGTTGACAGTACCCAAGGAGGCACGTTTGGTTGCCGCAGTGATGTGGGAGGGGCGCCCCTGGCATTTGGGGCAGAGGCTGAGGACGCCGGTCCTGCAGTGCTCACGGCTGTCCCTCGGGACAGAAAAGTTGTGCGTGTCCTCTCCTGACTCTCATAGGTCCCTTCAGATATTTAAGTCAGTGACAAAACCAGACTCCGTTTCACACTTAAACACAAGAGAGTTTGCATGTTTTAAAACACACTCTGAGAATGCAAATTAATGGAAAACTACAGTTTGTTTTGTATGAAACTCTACCAAGAGTTTTAGCCGTTTCAGAAAATCACAGCTCTGACAGCCGCATCTCTCCCGGGATGCAAGTCCCCAAAACAGTATCTGTAAGGCCCTCCTCGTTTGCAGCCAGGCACGTGTGACACTCTAATGTGCTGTGGGCATCTGGCCACCTTGTGTCACCTTGTGCCTGCTGGTGGAATTGTCAGTGGACGTGTACCTATTGAGATGCACATAAGCTTGTCATGACTTTCTTTTTCCTTTAAATATTAGGATGTTCTACTGTTTTTTAAAAATTAGGGCTTCCCTGGTGGCGCAGTGGTGGAGAGTCCGCCTGCCGATGCAGGGGACACGGGTTCGTGCCCCAGTCCGGGAAGATCCCACATGCCGCGGAGCAGCTGGGCCCGTGAGCCATGGCCGCTGAGCCTGCGCGTCCCGAGCCTGTGCTCCACAACGGGAGAGGCCACAAGAGTGAGAGGCACGCGTACCGCAAAAAAAAAAAAAAAAAAAAAATTATATGTGTAGGCAAGTTTTATTATCTGTTGATGATTTTACAGTGAGGTCCATGGACCCCCGGAGTGCCTGAGACTCTTTCAGAGCAGTGCTAATGTCACCATGATGACATCTGATGATGAAAACGCCACAGTGGGTGAAACTGCTGGCACCCCAGCAGGAAGCAAGAAAGTAGCCCTAAACCGGGCTGCGTCCTACATAGACACACACTCACAGTGACAAAATAGGCCAGTGTCACTTAAGAGCACCCTTGATGAAGCAGCAAAAATAATAAATTTCATGGACTCTCAGCCCTTGAGTATGTGACCTTTAATATTCTGTGTGATGAGATTGGCAGGTACATGGCTGTGGAGGAAAAGCACTCGTGAGCTTGTTAGAGTTGGAGCTGACTTGCCTCTGTGTCCATGGGACGGCATTTTTACTTGAAAGAACAACCAACAGACACGCTGTGGGTATCCAGACTTGGCTCTTTGGCAGTTTTCCAGAAATGAGCGAAGGGAGCCTGTCATTTCAAGGGAAAAGAGTTTGACCACGTTTGTCACCAACGATGAAGTTTGAGCTTTCAAGCAGAAATCAGAATCTTGGAAAACCCGTATCCACCACTATGAGCTTGACAGTTTCCCAATATTCAAAAATTATACTGATGAGAGGAGTGGTGACGTTAACAAATGCTATTTTTTACATTGTTCAATGACCCGTGTCATCTTTTGGAAGGTCTGAACTATTCAGTCAGCAGAAATTTTCCAAATGACCAATGCAGGGTACACCTGGGTAAAAGACCCATCTAGAGCACAAAATAGACCCAAACATTAAAGTAAGAGAGTATGGGGACTTCCCTGGTGGTCCAGTGGGTAAGACTCTGTGCTCCCGATGTAGGGGGCCCGGGTTCGATCCCTGGTCGGGGAGCTAGATTCCACGTGCATGCCGCAACTAAGACCCGGCGCAGCCAAAATAAATAAATAAATATTTTTAAAAAAATTAATAAAGTAAGAGTGTATGAAATGTTCATTGGTATGGTTCCAAATTCCACATTGTACTAACCTTTAGGAAACTACCACTTGTTGAATTCTGTGTAGCACCCAAGAAGAAAATCCACAAATTATCTGCAAAGGCTCTAAAACCCTCCTCTCTTTTCCAGCTAAATACTATGTGAGGCTAGATTTTCTTCAATCAGAACAACATATCACACCTCACACCTGTCAGAATGGCTATCAACAAAAAGACCACACATAACAAACACTGGCAAAGATACGGAGGGAAAAAAAAAGATACGGAGAAAAGGAATGCTTATACACGGTTGGTGAGAATGTAAATGGTGCAGCCACTATGGAAGACAGGATGGAGGTTCCTCAAAAAGCTAAAAAGAACTACCATGATCCAGCAACTCCATTCCTGGGTATAGACTCAGAGAAAATGAAAACACTAATTCAAAAAGATACATGCTTCCCATGTTCATAGCAGCACTATTTACAATAGCCAAGACATGGAAGCAAACTAAGTGTCTATTAACAGATAAATGAATGGAGAAGATGTGAGATAGATAGATAGATAGGTAATGGAATATTACTCAGCCATAAAGAAGAATGAAAATTTGCCATTTGCAACAACATGGATGGACCTGGAGAGTATTATGTTAAGTGAAATAAGTCATCATTTATATATGGAATCTAGAAAACAAAACAAACGAATGCATATAACAAGACAGAAATAGAGTCACAGATACAGAGAACACTAGTGGTTACCAGTGGGGAGAGAGAGAGGGAGGGGCAAGATAGGGGTAGGGGATTAAGAGATACAGACTACTATGTATAAAATGACTAAGCAACAAGGATATATTGTACAGCACAGGAAATACAGCCAATATTTCTGTAACTTTAAATGGAGTAAAAATTTTTTTTTTTTTGGAGTAAAAATTTTGAATCACTATATTGTATACCGGAAACTAATATAATATTGTAAATCAACTTTACTTCAATAAAAAAAATTTTTTTAAACATATCACAACAGACTTAATACCAAGGCAGGTATGAGGATCTAACAGTCTATTAAGACAATCATTAAAGGGACTTCTCTGCTGATCCAGTGGCTAAGACTCTGAGCTAGCAATGCAGGGGGCCCGGGTTCGATCCCTGGTCAGGGAACTAGATCCCACATGCATGCTGCAACTAAAGATCCCGCACGCGGCAGCAAAGATCCCGCCTTCTGCAACGAAGACCAGGTGCAGCCAAATTAATTAACTAATTAATTTTTTAAAAGACAATCATTAAAGAGATTTGCAAAAGTGTGGAACAATGCCACTACACTGAGTACTGCTAACTTACGCATCTAATTTGAAAATAGGAGCATTTCAAAAGAAAGTTTTTCTTTGAGAAAGGATGTATTGGGCTACCACTTCACACCCGCTAGGATGGCTATAATAAAAATGACAGGACTTCCCTGGTGGCACAGTGGTTAAGAATCCGCCTCCCATTGCAGGTGACACGGGTTCGAGCCCTGGTCCGGGAAGATCCCACATGCCATGGAGCAACTAAGCCCGTGCACCACAACTACTGAGCCTGCGCTCTAGAGCCCGAGAGCCACAACTACTGAAGCCCATGCACCACATCTACTGAAACCCGTGTGCCTAGAGCCTGTGCTCCACAACAAGAGAAGCCACCGCAATGAGAAGCCTGCGCACCACAACGAAGAGTAGCCCTGCTGGCTGCAACTAGAGAAAGCCTTCGTGTAGCAACGAAGACCAAATAAAAATAAATAAATTAATTTTTAAAAATGACAGAAAAAAAGAGATAAACAAAACAAAACAAAAAGATAGTAACAAGTGCTGGCAAGGATATGGAGAAATTGGAACTCTCTTACACTGTGGTTACGAATGTAAAATGGTGCAGTGGCAATGGAAAAAAAGCCTGGCAGTTACTTGAATTGTTAAACATAGACTTAAGCAATTCCACTCTTTTTTTTTTTTTTTTTTTTTGGTATGTGGGCCTCTCACTGTTGTGACCTCTCCCGTTGCGGAGCACAGGCTCCGGACGCGCAGGCTCAGCAGCCATGGCTCACGGGCCCAGCCGCTCCGTGGCATGTGGGATCTTTCCGGACCAGGGCACGAACCCATGTCCCCTGCATCGGCAGGCGGACTCTCCACCACTGCGCCACCAGGGAAGCCCAGCAATTCCACTCTTAAGTATATATACCCAAGAGAAATAAAGATACACATCCAATATAAAAATATGTACACAAATGTTCATAGCAGCATTATTCACCATAGACAAAAGTAGAATCTGCCCAAATACCCATCAGCTCATGAACGCATAAACAAAATATGGTAATTCCACACGATGGAATATGATTTTGCAATAAAAAGGAATAAAGTACCAGTTCATACTGCAGCCTGGATGAACCTTGAGAACACTGTGATAAATAACAGAAGCCAATCACAAAAGACCATATATTGTATGATTCCATTTCTGTAAAATGTCCAGAACAGATAAATCTGTAGATAGAAAGCAGGTTAGTGGTTTCCTAGGGCTGGGGGCTGGGGGTGGGAATTGAGGGGTAACAGCTAATGGAGGGTGATTTCCTTCTGCAGTCATGAAATGTTCCAAAATTAGATTGTGGTGATGGTTGCACAACTCTGTGAATATACTAAAAAATACTGAATCGTACACTTTGAATGGGTGAAGTGTACAACATAAGAATTATAATTCAAGGAGTGTCCAAGATGGTGGAGTAGGAAGACCCTGAGCTCACCTCCTCCAATGGGTTCACTAAAACTACAACTTTTTTTTTTTTTTTGCGGTACGCGGGCCTCTCACTGTTGTGGCCTCTCCCGTTGCGGAGCACAGGCTCCAGATGCGCAGGCTCAGTGGCCATGGCTCACGGGCCCAGCCACTCTGTGGCATGTGGGATCCTCCCGTACCGGGGCACGAACCCACATCCCCTGCATCGGCAGGTGGGCTCTCAACCACTGCGCCACGAGGGAAGCCCTAAAACTACAACTTTTTACCAGGCAACTACCTAAGAAAGAGACTGAAGACTAGCAGAAAAGATTTTCCACAACTAAAGATATAAACGAAGAACCACGATGAGATAGGAGGGATAGAGACACAGTACAGGCAAGACCCAAATCCCAGGGTAGGTGATCACAGACAGGAGGATAATCACAATTGCAGAGGTTCTCCCCAAGGAGCAAGGGGTCTGAGACCCACATCAGGGTCCTCAGACCTGGGATACTGCACTTGGAAGACAAGTCCCCAGGATGTCTGGCTTTGAAGGCCAGCAAGGTGTGGGTACTGAAGAGCCAGAGGGCAGTAGGAAACAGAGACTCTGCTCTTTTTTGTTTTTTTAATTAATTTATTTAATTTATTTATTTATTTTTGGCTGCATTGGGTCTTTGTTGCTGCGTGCGGGCTTTCTCTAGTTGTGGCGAGCAGGGGCTACTCTTCGTTGCGGTGCGTGGGTTTCTCATTGTGGTGGCTTCTCTCGTTGCAGAGCACAGGCTCTAGGCATGCGGGCTTCAGAAGTTGTAGCACGTGGGCTCAGTAGTTGTGGCTCGAGGGCTCTAGAACACAGGCTTAGTAGTTGTGGCGCACAGGCTTAACTATTCTGTGAAATGTGGGACCTTCTCAGACCAGGGCTCGAACCCGTGTCCCCTGCACTGGCAGGTGGATTCTTAACCACTGCGCCACCAGGGAAGCCCAGAGACTCTGCTCTTAAAGGCACATGCAAGGGACTTCCCTGGAGGTCCAGTGGTTAAGACTCCGTGCTTCCACTGCAGGGGGCGCAGGTTCAATCCTCGGTGCCCAGTCTAAAACTAAGATCCCGTGTGTGGCACAGCCAAAAAAAAAAAAGGCACATGGAAAATCTCACCTGCTGTGGTTTCAGCCCACAGGCAGTAATGTAAAAGGAGGCTGGATCAGACCACTTGCTAATCTTGGCGACTAGGGATGTAGACACTGGCAAAAGCCATTTTTGAGTGCTCCTTCTATCTCAAGGACACTGTGCTGACAAGTGCCATTTTGGAATCCTCCCACTAGGCTAGTAGTGCCAGGAGTAGTGCTAGTAGTGCTTACCCACCCACAAGCAGGCCAGCACCAGCCCCTGGAGCCCCAGGCCATACGGCCAGCCGCGCAGTGACAAATCCCCACCTACAAACAGGGTCTCAATACAAGGGCCTTGCAGCTGCTGGGCTAGGGGACAGCACCACCTACCACATTTACAAAACCACTATTTTAAAAGATAGATGCACCCCTATGTTCATTGCAGCATTATTCCCAATGACACAGATATGGAAGAAACTTGAGTGTCAATCCATAGATGTATAGATAAAGAAGATGTGGTATATATACACAATTCAGTATGACTCAGTTACAAAAAACCAGGGTATCTTGCCATTTGCAACCTCATGGATGGATCTAGAGTGTATAATATGCTAAATAAAATGAGATCGAAAAAGAAACATAACATCTAATTTCACTCAAATATGGAATCTAAAAAAAAATCACAAATGAACATAAACAACCAAAACAGAATCATACATACAGAGAAAAAAACTGGTGATTGGGCTTCCCTGGTGGCGCAGTGGTTGAGAGTCCGCCTGCCGATGCAGGGGACGCGGGTCCGTGCCCCGGTCCGGGAAGATCCCACGTGCCGCGGAGCGGCTGGGCCCGTGAGCCATGGCTGCTGAGCCTGAGCGTCCGGAGCCTGTGCTCCGCAACGGGAGAGGCCACAACAGTGAGAGGCCCGCGTACCGCAAAAAAAAAAAAAAAAAAGGCAAAAAACTGGTGATTGCCACGGGGCGGGGATTGGGGGTGGGGAGTGAGGAGAACACCTGCGGGAGATTAAAAGGTATAACTGCCAGTTATAAAATCAATAGGTCATGGGATGTAATGTACAGCACAGGGAATAGAGGGAAAGTTCTGTAATAACCGTGTATGGTGACAGATGGGAACTAGACTACAACTAGTGATCATTTTGCAATGTATAAAATCATTATATTATACATCTGAAACTCAATAATATTGTAAGTCGATTATACTTCAGTTAAAAACCAAAAATTCTAGGGGGACTTCCCTGGTGGCCCAGATGCTAAAGACTCCATGCTCATACGGCAAGGGGGCACAAGTTCGATGCCTGGTCAGGAACTAAGATGCCACAGGATGTGGCAATGAAATTTTTTTTAAAATTAATAAAAAATTATACCTCAATTCTGTTTTTTTTTTTTAATCAACCTTTAGAAACTTGGGGTTTTACAGGGGAAGCTTATCTGGTGGCCTAGTGTGGAGAACCCTGACCCCTGGTGGCCATGGCTAGCATAGCATCGGGGAGGCAAGGAAACCGGCGCTTGCTATCTTGGAAATGACCACAAGATGGCAGAAGAGCGCAACGTTCGCTGCACTAACCCCTGGGAAACTGCTCCCAATCTTCTGAAGCCCCACACCCAGCCAGATGCCCAAGGAACTGGGACAGGGGGCCAGGAAGAGCCAGGCTGGTGCAAAAGTGACCTTATACCGCTGTCCACAGGAATGATGCCCGAAGTGCCCCCATTAGGAAGCTAAGCTATCTTCTCTGGCTGCCACCGCAGCCCTAGGGAGGGGCCCCCCAGACCTACCAAACTCAGATAAGGCTCAGGAGGATGCAGAATTGGGCAGCAGGGACCCGCAAGTTATTGGATGCCAGCTCTGACCACCACTGAACCTGACTCGCGGAGAACTTGATGGATATACAACTTTTAGTCCCTAGTCGGGGCTTAATAAAACCATTCACTCAATCATTTAATCCAGAGATGTGATGGAGCACCTACCAAGGGCCAGGGACTGTACTACAGTCACTGAGGACACAGGGATGAACAAGAAGGAATAACCTCCTGCCAACACCGGGCTCCCGATAAAGTGGGAGAGGCAGACCTGAACAACAACCTCATGCATGCACAAATGAAAGATCACTTAGGGGCTGTGAAGGGCGCCTGGGGGAGGGGTCTTGTTGACCCCAGGGGGCAAGAAAGAAACCTGGAGAAGGCATAGGAGTTTATCAGGTGATACTAGGAAGAAGACTTTCAGGCAGAGGGAAGAGCTCGGGAGTGTGAAAGCCTGGAGGCAAGAAAAGGCTTGGTGCCCTCCTGGAACAGGAGGCCAGTTAGGATGGAATGTCATTCAGCCATGCAGCAGGATGAAGCACTCACACGCGCCACTGTGTGCCTGAATCTCCAAAGGAGCCAGGGACCCAAAGTTACACACTGTAGGATTCCGTGTAGATGAACTTTCCACGACAAGCAAATCCATAGAGACAGAAACCGATTGCTGGTTGCCAGGGGCTGGGGGAGAGGGGATGGGGAGTGAGTGCATCATGGGTAGAGGGTTTCCTTTTGGGGTGACGACAACGTTCTGCAACTAGAGAGCGGTGACAGGTGCACAACGTTCTGTACATGCTAAATGCTCTGAACGTGACTGAGCTGATGTCCTGTGAATTGCACCTCCAGTAAAGCCAGAACACAGTGTGTGGCGTTCAGGGAGGCCAGCCAGGAAGGACAGGCGGGGCACTGGTGGGGATCAGCCTGCCTGGGAAGGCAGGGAGGACTTTGGGGTTTGTGTTTAGGGATCAGGAACCAGGGAAGGGTGAATAGGGACAGGCTCGCTGTGACCAAGCTGACCCCTGGTTGAAAGGAGACGAAATAAGAGGCAGACAGTCTAGGTCAAAGCTAATGACCCAGGATCGAGCCAGGGGAGGGAAGACAAGGCAACACAAGGAGTAACAGGTGCTGGCGAGGATGTGGAGAAAATGGGACCATCGAGGACTACTGGTGGGAATGTCAACTGGTGCAGCCACTGTGGGAAACAATATACACGTGAGGCCAAAAATTAACAATAGAACTACCATGTGATCCAGCCATTCCATTCCTGTGTATTTATCCAGAGAAAGGAAAACACTAATTTGAAAAGATAGATGCACCCCTATGTTCACTGCAGCATTACTCACAACAGCCAAGATATGGGAGCCACCTATGTGTCCATCAATAGAGGTATAGATAAAGAAAATATACGTATGAGTATTTGTGTGTGGGTGTGTGGGTGTGTATAAGTACACATTTGAATATTACTTTGCTCTAAAAAGCAGGAAATCTTGCTATTTGCAACCACATGGATGGATCTAGAAGGTATCACGCTAAGTGAAGTAAGTCTGACAGAAAAAGACAAATATGCTCTGGTTTCACTCATATGTGGAAATCTTAAAAAACAAAAACAAATGAACAGAACAGAACAGAAACAGACTCTGAGATACAGAGAAAAAAACTGGTAGTTGCCAGAGGGGAGGAGGGTGGGGGGATAAGGGGAATAAGTGAGGGAGATTTAAAAGTATAAGCCTCAGGCTTCCATGGTGGCTCAGTGGTTAAGAATCCGCCTGCCAATGCAGGGAACACAGGTTTGGGCCCGGGTCCGGGAAGATCCCACATGCCGCGGAGCAACTAAGCCCGTGTGCCACAGCTACTGAGCCCGCATGCCACAACTACTGAAGCCCACGCGCTTAGAGCCCGTGCTCCACAATAAGAGAAGCCACCGCAATGAGAAGCCCGCGCATCGCAACGAAGAGTAGCCCCCGCTTGCCGCAACTAGAGAAAAGCCCACGCGCAGCAACAAAGACCCAACGCAGCCAAAAATAAAATAAATAAATAATTTTTTAAAAAAATAAATAAAAGTATATGCCTCCAGTTATAAAATAAATAAATCAAGGGATGTAATGTACAGCATAGGGAATAGAGTCAAAATACTGTTACAACTCTGTACGGTGACAGATGGCATCTAGACTTATCCTGGTGATCATTTTCCAGTGTATCGAATCACTATATTATACACCTGAAACTCATATAACATTGTAAGTCGATTATACTTCAATTAAAAAAAAAAGAATTACAGTAAGTCCCCCACATACGAACCTTCACGTTGGGAACATTCAAAGATGCGAATGTGCATTCACATGTCCAATCACGTAAGTTAGTTCACGTGTCTGGTGTACATTGTCACGTGCCTGCATCCTCTACGAGAGGCTGTGCTCCCGTGTGCTGTACTGTACAGTACTGTATAGAGTACAGTAGTATAGTATCCTTATTTCAAGCCCAGGATGTCCGGAAGCAAGCGTAAGCAAGCGTAAAAGCAGCAGTGATGTAGCTGGTCCTGCTAAGAAGCACCAAGCGAGAACAATGGAAACAAAAGTGAAAATAATGCAGAGAGTGGAGCGACAACAGGACGAAGAAGTAACTGAAGAACCGAAGAGATTCACGACGGAGCAAACAGCAAGGGGATTTTCTTTATTTTTTTTAAATTTTATTTAAATTTTTTATACAGCAGGTTCTTATTAGTTATCTATTTTATACATATTAGTGTATATATGTCAATCCCAATTCATCCCACCACCACCCCACCCCCGCCAACAAGGGGATTTTCTTTCGTTGAGGCGGCACTGTTAGTTTTTGAGACACAGGATCCCAACGAAGAACGGTACGTGAAGCTTGCAGCAGCTGTTCAGAACGCCATCTAGTGCTACCGTGCCATCGCTGACGAGAAAAAACGAGCTACTACCCAGACATCCCTGGATCGTGTCTTTCAAGAGGGTAGATAGAACTAACTGAATCCAGCGAGGAACCAGAACCTGTGCCATCAACATCCGGCGTGAGTGAAACTGCAGCTCGCCCTCCGTCTCCTGTTGCTGAGGACCCTTCATCTCTACCATCTCCCACCTCCTCTCCCCCCTCCAGTCAGTGGCTCTTCTCGCCTGTTCACTCGATGCCAGCCCCTGTATGCCAGCTGTAGTACTGTACTACTGTACTCTTCAAGGTACTGTACTGTAAGATTAAAAATGTTTTCTTTATTTTTTTGTGTTTGTTTGTTTTTTATGTATTATTTGTGTGAAAAATATTATACACCTATTACAGTACAGTACTACATAGCCGATTGTGTTAGCGGGGCACCTAGGCGAACTTTGTTGGCGTTACGAAGAAATTGGACTCACGAACGCACTCTCGGAATGGAACTCGTTCATATGTAGGAGACTTACTGTATAGCTTAACGCTGTTTTGTTAAAGATCAACTTTTATACAGCTGGGGTTGGATGCGGAACCTTCCTTATCGGGCTGCCCCCTGGTGGTCAAGGCTAGCATAGCATCGGGGAGGCAAGGAAACCGGCGCTTGCTATCTTGGAAATGACCACAAGATGGCAGAAGAGCGCAACGTTCGCTGCACTAACCCCTGGGAAACTGCTCCCAATCTTCTGAAGCCCCACACCCAGCCAGATGCCCAAGGAACTGGGACAGGGGGCCAGGAAGAGCCAGGCTGGTGCAAAAGTGACCTTATACCGCTGTCCACAGGAATGATGCCCGAAGTGTCCCCATTAGGAGGCTAAGCTATCTTCTCTGGCTGCCACCGCAGCCCTAGGGAGGGGCCCCCCAGACCCACCAAACTCAGATAGGGCTCAGGAGGATGCAGAATTGGGCAGCAGGGACCCGCAAGTTATTGGATGCCAACTCTGACCACCACTGAACCTGACTCGCGGAGAACTTGATGGATATACAACTTTTAGTCCCTCTAAACAGTGCTAATGGAATAAAACAAAAGACTATAAGTCCTATAAACAGACCTCAAAATATTACCTCAAGATTTTTTTCTTTAATCATACCCCAAAGATCAGACAAAAGTGAAATAACTAGCACTAGCATTTTAAATCCTCTTTCTTGCCAGATTGTCTCTCTGAACAAGTCATCCAGCAGGGCTGAAGTGACCATCAGCTGCTACAGGGCTGGGGAGCAGAGGCCGCACTGGGGGCAGACCCTCTGGCAGGGACTCAGGGCGAAGGGAGTGGCTTCCTGGCAGCCTGTCTGCCTGCAGATCTACGTGCAGAAGGGAGTGTGGCTCTGCCACCAGTGTCCTGATAAGGCTACGTCTGTTGTTGCCCCAGTTCTCCAAGGGGAGATCCCACCCTTCACCACCTGCCCTTGGCCATGGAATATTTTTATCCATCCCAGTCATCAGTTAGCCTGGCAGCCCTGTCATTTGGGAGCCTGGCCACCTCTGTACTATAATTCCCCAGCAGACACTTAGACCTCAGAATGGCCCCTTCCACTCACACTTTGGTGATGCTCTGTGGCCAGAAGTCTCTTTTGCAGATTAGGGTCAGGACTTGGTGCTGTGGAGTCAAAACTGGGGCAGGGCGGAGGTTGGGCCTCTGGATTTTCTACACCCACCTCTTCTCCACCATTAAATTGGGCTTGGACATCTTGGAAGTAGGAGTGCGCCTTCTCTTCTCACAGGTGAAGGACCAGTGCTGAGTGTGGGGCTGGATGGAGCCGCACAGGGTCGCTCAGGCGCAGAAGAACCTCTGGTAACACGCTTGCGCGCTCCTCCCTGCCTGGGGCATGTTTGCTCGCAAAGGGGCTGCTTTTCCGGCAGGCCTGGCCTGGCAGCCGGGATGTGGCTGCTCTCCTGCCTGAAAGATGACTCCAGGGCCCCTTTGGGCCCCTTTATATGCCTGTCATGTTATTTCACTAAAATTTAACTTCCATCATGCCCCTCCGCTGACTCCTCAGGAAGAAGGAACCCAGGATGTTATTGAGGACTTACAGAGCACCCAACACTGTTGAGGTTGTTTTATTTTGGGTTTTTTGGGGCAGATTTACATTTATTTAATGAGTATTAATACATCAATATACACAGAAACCTTAATGAAAAAGAAAAAAAGGAAATAAAATCAGAAACTGGACGAACTCATTTGCAACACTGTCTTTCCCCAACACACGTCACTGATAGCGAGTCTTTGGTTAAAAATATGCCTTTTTTTCTGGCATCATTTACTCTGGACAGTAAAGGTTTTTGTGATGTTATGGGATCCCACAACATTCTTGGGAGGTAGGCATGCTTCAGTCCAGGTTACGGATGAGGAAACTGAGGCCCAGATTTGGGCTAGGAGCTTTACCCAGGCCAGAGCTCCTTCTCTGAACACATTATTTAAAGTAATCTCCCCTGGGAGAATCCTTCTCTGTGCTTTGCCCTGCATTATATTTTTTCAAAGCACTAACCTCTACCTGGTATGCCTAAATGGATATCATACCACACTCCATGGCGTTCCATTATATTATTTGATTGTTCGTGGCCTGTGTCTCTCCTGCACCGTAAGCCCCCTGAAAATAGGGAGCTCGGTGGCATTGATCACAGCCACACACACCTGAATCCCCACACCTAGAATGGGAAGGGCCCACCGGGGCGCTCAACAAGTTTTGTTGAATAAATTCAAGGGTGAAAGCCTAGATTCAGACCCAGATCTGCCTGATTCCCAAACAGGTGCTTTTTCCAACCCACCGTCCTGCCAAAGAAACCGAGGCTCATCGAGATTGTGTATTAGTTGAAGCCAGCTAGAGGCTGAGTCCAGGATTTGAACCAGGTCCTCCAGTCCCAAGCTCTCCTGGTAGAGTCCCTAGGAGGAGGGGCTACAAAAGTGTTTGCTAACCACCTCTGTTCCTTCCTCCCACCTCCTGCCTGGGAAGTTTCAAGCAAAAGGATTTGAGGGGTTGGCAGGTACCTGCGGTGTTCCTGAGCGTGGCAGCAGAGGCCATTCGAAGTGCTCCAGCGGGATGGGAGTTACTCATCTGGCTGCCCCTGTATAAACCCCTTCCCTCCACAGCCAAGGACGCATATGCGTGGGCAGCTTAGACCCAAGGCAGATATCCTATTGCCAGGCCTCTAATAAGAGTCAGATGGTCCTTTGTGCTCTTTAGCTGACCCCCCACCCCCATGGGCATTCTCATCACCATGGAAACCGGGCCCCTTGGCTTCCTTCTGAAGGCATCTTTGGACAGCATCCCATCAGCCCACAAGCCCCCACTGCCTAAGCTGGCCCTGGAGAGAGACTCCAAGTGGGCTGAGGCCTCCAGGGCTTTAGGGCTGACCTGCTGACCCAGTTTCCGACCAAGATCCCCAAAAAGGAGAGAAGGCCAGGCATCGGCTCATTCGGCAGCGATGTGTGGGTGGCTGGAACACTGTGCTGAGGGCTGGGAAACGGAGGACAGCGGAGCTTCTGATCCAGAATACATGGGGCCTGACGACCAAGGGATGTTCCCTCCTCTGTATCTCTCACATAATGACAGCGGTAACAAGCACTACCACACTCTGTGCCAGGTACTATGCTAAGCACTTATGCTGCAGTGTGCTATTGGCCCATCTTACAGATGAGGAAACTGAGGCTCAGAAAGGTCACACAGCCAGCAGGTAGCAGAACTGATTGCCTTGCTCTGGAATGCTTAAAGCACGTCTGTCTTGTCGCCAGCACGCAAGCTCCCCAGCAAGGAGAGTGCACCAGTTTTACCTCTGTCTCCCTAGCACTGAGCATAGGGTTGGACACGTAATGGTAAATATTTGTTCAATAAACTAATGGGTAATTATAAATTGTTCTTCTTTTTTCCCTACTCTTGACTTCTCCCCAACCTGTTGTTTTTTTTTCATTTATTTTGGCTGCACCGGGTCTTCGTTGTGGCATGCGGGATCTACATTGCAGCATGTGGACTCTTAGTTGCGGCATGCATGTGGGATCTAGTTCCCCGACCAGGGATTGAACCCGGGCCCCCCACACTGGGAGCACAGAGTCTTACCCACCGGATCACCAGGGAAGTCCCTCCCCAATCATTTTTAAACATTTTTTTCTTCCAGCTTTATTGACATAGAGTTGACATCCAGCACTGTATAAGTTTAGGGTGTACAGCTTAATGGTTTGATTTACCTACATCATGAAGTGATTATCACAAGTTTAGGGGACATCCATCATCTCATATAGATACAAAATTAAAGAAAGAAAAAATAATTTTTTTCTTATGCTGAGAACTGTTAGGGTTTACTCTTAACAACTTTCATATATCATATACAGCAGTGTTAATTATATTTATCATGTTGTCCATGACATCCCTTCTTCCCTGATAATTAAGCCTAGTTTCCCTCGCACCTCAAAAGGCTTTGGAATCCGTAGGCCCACTAAGGGTGGAGGTGTAGGGCCACTGCCTCCAAGATGCAGCTGAGTATAAGGGATAAGTATGCAGTCATTAGAGCCAGACTGTGTGGGTCTGAATCCTGGTTCTGCTGTTGACTACTTGGGTGACCTCTGTGAGCATCAGTTTTCTCACCTGTAAAATGGGGATAATGATGGTGGTGTGATGTTAATGAGGATGGGGTGTGAGATACCTCTCAGGCACACTTCAGGTGCTCTTGGCCTCTTCTGTTATTCATTCTACCACTGAGGTGGCAACTAGCTCTGCAGGGACCGTGACCAGCTTCGCTGCGGTGTAACCTGACAGCGCCTGGCCTCATGTCCATGCTGCACACCTCCGGCCTCTTGTCCTGGGGCTTCTCTGAGGCCACTGAAGCATGGGATGCCAAGGGCTCTGCTTGGTGTCCACTCCTGCATAACTCTGTGTGTGTGTGTGTGTGTGTGTGTGTGTGTGTGTGTGTGTGTAGTCCCTTGGGGTGGACATTGGCCAATGGGAGACAGGAGCTGGTGGATAAATTCTTCCTCCTATTCCCCCTGGTCCAACTGTCCTGAGGTGCATTTTATATGCCTTCTTGAAGGGTACCCCCACCCCGGGGATAGAGCATTCATTCAAGCGCACCTAGAGGCAGCCAGGTGGGTCACACACCTTGGCTTCAACTCTGCCTCATCCCGTGCTTCACTCCCGTCCCTCCCACCCACCTGCCCCCTAGGGTCACTCTTCCTAACAAAGCAGTAGGCATCAGCTCTTAGCCTAAGGCTTTGCTTTCTAGGAATCCAGGCAAGACAACAGTTATCTCCCTCTAAGGGTGTTGGAGGACGGAGGGAAGAAACATGGCCCACCGAACTGAGAAGGAAGGCATCTTCGGACGGAAAAATGAGGCCGGCAGCTGCATCTAACCAATGGATCCGTTTATTACAAGATAACTTACTCTCAGGGTGGGATCGGGCAGACAATGACCTGGAAGCTTTCGAGGCTGCGCTCTGCACTGCCGAGGGGCCATTCAGACAATTTTAGAGTTAGCCTAGGGTATGGGGATACCTGCTTGGAAACAGGACGTGCATTGCTAAGTCAAGATTTGTGAATGGGTAACTAGTCTCGTGGGTGCAGGGAATAGGCAGTCAAGGTCTTCATCATTGTTTGGGGACTAACAGAGCACAGAGGTCACCTGGTCCACATGATTATTAAACAACATCTATTAACTACAAAGCCCTTGAAGTGATTTAGTGCACAGTACAGTCCGGGGTAGCGTCAGTGGAAGGACAGGAGAAACCGAACAGGCCCAAGACAGCGTCAGTTATGCTCACAGCCATATGAAGGGTTTGTGCAAAGATGAAATTTGCTCATTAATGTCAAGGGCTTGGATCAGGGTCTGGCATCAGTGGGCTAATCCTTCTCCCTCTTCCCCCACATCCAATCAGTCAGGAGGCCCTCTCACTCCATCTCCTAAACAAACCTTGACGAGGTCCACCACCTCCATCCCCACTGACACCACCTGTCCAGGCCACCCCCAGCTCCTCGCCTGGACGCTCCGCTGCCAAACCCTCCTTTACTCTGCATCCACAGTGACCTTCCTAAGGAACAAATCTGGTTGTGCCGCTCTTCTGCTTGAAACCCTGCCATTTCTCGCCATTACTCCTTAAAGCAGGTGCAAGGTCCCAACTATAATTCAGGAAGATACACGCACCCCAGTGCTCATAGCAGCGCTATTCCCCACAGCCAAGACATGGAAACAACCTAAATGTCCATCGACAGAGGGATGGATAAAGAAGATGCGGTATATGTATACAGTGGAATATTACTCAGCCATAAACAAGAATGCAGTAATGCCATTTGCAGCAACATGGAAGCCACTAGAGATTAGCATACTAAGTATGAAGTAAATCAGACAGAGAAAATCAAACACCATGTGATATCACTTATGTGTGGAATCTAAAATATGATACAAATGGGGCTTCCCTGGTGGCGCAGTGGTTGAGAGTCCGCCTGCTGATGCAGGGGACACGGGTTCGTGCCCCGGTCCAGGAGGATCCCACATGCCGTGGAGCGGCTGGGCCCGTGAGCCATGGCTGCTGGGCCTGCGCGTCCGGAGCCTGTGCTCCGCAACAGGAGAGGCCATGGAGGTGAGAGGCCTGCGTACCGCAAAAAAAAAAAAAAAAAAAAAAGATACAAATGAACTTATTTACAAAACAGAAACAGACTCACAGACATAGAAGACAAACTTATGGTTACCAAAGGGGAAAACAGGGGTTGGGGGGAGGGATAAATGAGGAGTATGGGATTAACAGATACACACTACTATAAATAAAACAGACAAGCAATAAGGATTTACTGCATAGCACAGGGAACTATATTCAATACCTTGTAATGAACTATAATGGGAAGAATATGAAAAAGAATATATATATATATATATCTGAATCACTTGGCTGTACACCAGAATCTAACACAACATTATAAATCAACTATACTTCAACTAAAAAAAAAAAAAGAATGTGCAAACTTTGTAGTGTAGGGATACCCTCCAGGCTCCTCCCTGAACACGCCCACCCCACCTGGGCTCCCAGCAGGTTTCCCTTCCCTTCAGCTCTTCCCTCACTTGGTCTCTCTGCCGGAAGGGTCTCTGTGTGTCCTGTTCCCCTCTTCACCTGGCTGATATCAAGTACTGGCAGAAATAGGGAGACTTTTGTTGAACTTTTTATTGAAGAAATTTTCAAAGATGTACAAAATAGAATGACTAGTATAATGAACGATCTTCATCAATTACTGATACTCCACCCCCCACTCCTTCCTCCTCTTCATATTATTTGGAAGGAAATCCCACATATCACGCCTATCATGTCATCTGTTACTATTGATATTTCACTATGTAACTCTATAAGAATTCTTCTTTACAAAAATAGTACCACAATACTATTATCACATCTATACAATTTAACAATAGTTCCTTAAACCATCAACTACGCCATCAGAGTTTACATTTCACCAATTAGTTTATAAAATTTTTAGGAAGACAGTTTGTTTGAATCAGGATCCAAATGAAGTCCATACATTTTGTTTGATTCATATGCCTTTAGGTTGCTTTATTTTCTTTAATTTCTTTTTTTTTTTTTGTGGTACGCGGGCCTCTCACTGTTGTGGCCTCTCCCATTGCGGAGCACAGGCTCCGGATGCGCAGGCTCAGTGGCCACGGCTCACGGGCCCAGCCGCTCCACGGCATGTGGGATCTTCCCGGACCTGGACATGAACCCGCGTCCCCTGCATTGGCAGGCAGACTCTCAACCACTGCACCACCAGGGAAGCCCTCTTTAATTTCTTTTAATTTATGTTTCCTATCCACCTCTTATTTTTCTCTTTGCAATTTTCACTTGGATGTTATTGAAAAATTTGTGTCTTTCTTCTGCAGAACTTCCCACAATCTGGATTGTGTCAGTCTTGAGGGTACCATTTTAACAACGTTCCTTTGTCCCTTGTATTTCCTTGAATTGGTAGTTAGATTATAGGCTTGACTGGGTCCAAGTTCATTTCTACTCCTCTTCCCCTCCTCCTCTTCTGCTTCTTTTTCTGGACAATTCCATTTAATAGGTGATATTTTATTCTTCCATCAGGGGATGCACAATGTCTGATGATCTCCCTTTTTGTGATACTAGCAGCCACAGATGATCAGTGCCTGGATCCTTTAACTCATTAGGGATGTAAAATGGTGATATTCAGTTCTATGATTCCTTACTTGATTGTTAGCTGGGACATTTCGCAAGATTTAATGTAAAGGATTCACCAGTCTTTTTGGCTTTTTGAAGTCTGGATTACCCAGAAAGGGCTCAAGGGAACAATATTTCTTGGGTTCTTCCACGTTCGTAACAGTTTGGCTTTTATACTTGAAGGTCAGTTTCACTCGGTATAAAATCCTTTGTTCACATTTCCTGAAATACGTCAGTATATTGTCTTGTGACATAAATCATTGCTGTTGAAAAGTCAGATGACAACTTGTTTTTCTTTCCTTTATAAGTGATTTGCAGATGTAGAGAACAA
This sequence comes from Aethalodelphis obliquidens, assembly GCF_003676395.1. Classification (NCBI taxonomy): domain Eukaryota; kingdom Metazoa; phylum Chordata; class Mammalia; order Artiodactyla; family Delphinidae; genus Aethalodelphis; species Aethalodelphis obliquidens. The sequence continues at coordinate 12,749,198 of NW_020837981.1, read as the reverse complement.
ATGTATGGACACCAAGGGAGGAAAGTGGCGAGGGGGGTGGTGGTGGTGTGATGAACTGGGGGATTGGGATTGACATGTATACACTAATATGTATGAAATGGATAACTAATAAGAACCTGATGCATAAAAAAATAAATTCAAAAAAAAAGTGATTTGTCTTTTTGCTTTTATTCTTTTTTTTTTTTTTTTCCTTTAAAGCCCAACAGTTTTCCTAGACATAAGTCTCAGGGTTGACTCACCCAGGTACACAGATGCTTCTTCCAGATGAAGTTTCAGGCCATGCTCTCTGTAAGGAACATCTCCTTGAATTATAGTTTTTAGTACTTTTTCTGTTCCACTGTTTTGTTTTTCTTCAGGGTTCTTCATGGATTCCTATTACATGTATGTTCACTCTTCCTTTTCTATATTTTCTCTGTTCTATCACTCTCGAATCTTTTTATCTCGCTTTTAAAATGCCTTCTCTTCTATCTTAGTTTTCTTTGAAAATATTCTCTATTATGGTTATTCTCTCTTCTGTTCCTTTTCATTTCATCTTCACTTCTGAAATGGTTTCTTGTTCTATATAGTTATTTTCTGACTTTATCATCATTCTTTTCAAAACTTTCTTCTTTTTTCCCGAATCACCTGACTTCTGAGCTCATCCAATTTCGATTTATATAGTTTCATAATTTCTATCATTTAAAATTTTTCTCTAATTTTTTTGGAAATGTTTTCATCTCCTTTGTGGACATGTTTTCCTGGCATGCTTTTATTATTTGTAGGACTGTTATTTTGCAACTCATTCTCCTTTTTCTCATAATTTTACACAGGATTCAACCTTGATGCTTTTCTGATGCTCCTTTTTAAAGTAAAGTGAATTTTCCAATATTTTTAGGGGACATCAGGGGAGTAAGGATAGTTTTCTAACTTCCTAGGTCTTGAGCTCCTCATTCTGTTGAGTTTACAAAGTGATTGTTCTAATTACTATTGCTGCATAACAAATCACCCCAAATTTAGCATACAAAACCACAACCATTTTATTGTGTTCACAGTTTCTGTGGCCCAGACATTCAGAAAGAATACGGTCAGGATGGCATGTCTCTACATCGTAATGCCTGGTGTCGCAGCTGGAAGACTGAGTGGAGATGACTTGAAAGTGCTGGGGCCATCTGACAGCTCATTCACTCATATGTCTGGTGCTGGATGCTGGCTGTCTGCTAGAACACCTAGCTGTGATCTCTTCATGTGGCTTGTTGGGCTTCCTCACAGCATGGTGGTTGATTTCCATGAGTGAACATTTTAAGAAAGAAGGTGGACATACATGGTATTTGGACAGTCTTGAAAGCCACATGGCCTCTACTTCCACAGTACTCTCTGTGTCAAGACAGTCACAAAGTTCCAGCCAGGTACATAGGTCCCACAATTAAAGGGACAAAAGTCAAGGCCACATTGTAAGAAGGGCATGTGGGGGACTTCCCTGGTGGTGCAGTGGTTAAGACTCCGCGCTCCCAATGCAGGGGACCTGGGTTCGATCCCTGATCAGGGAACTAGATCCCACATGCATGCCACAACTAAGGAGCTCACGAGCCACAACTAAGGAGCCCACCTGCCACAACTAAGACCCAGTACAACCAAATAAATAAATAAATATTTTTTAAAAAGGGGGGTTTTCCTCGTGGCGCAGTGGTTAAGAATCCGCCTGCCAACAGGTTCAAGCCCTGGTCCAGGAAGATCTCACATGCCATGGAGCAACTAAGCCCACGCGCCACAACTACTGAGCCCACATGCCGCAACTACTGAAGCCCGCGCTCCTAGAGCCCATGCTCTGCAACAAGAGAAGCCACTGCAATGAGAAGCCTGTGTGCACCGCAACGAAGAGCAGCCCCTGCTCGCCGCAACTAGAGAAAGCCCGCACGCAGCAATGAAGACCCAATGCAGCCAAAGATAAATTATAATTTAAAAGAAAAAATAAGGCCATGTGGGATGAGGACGTAATTTTTGCAGCCATCTTCAGAAAATAAAATCTGCCTCGGTGATTTATATATATGTTTGTGTGTATGTATAATATATATGTATGTACACACACACATGACTTTGTACTTCTTGAGATCCCTTGATCCTCCATCCTCCAACCCCACGTTTGCCTGGAGCTTTTCTTTCTTTGTCCCTAGTGTGCCTGTCCTGATTAGTTTGTAGTCTACTCTCCAAGTCCCAGTGTGGGACTTTGTCATTAAAAAGAGCTCCAGTCTATTAGTTTCAGGAGTGTATAGGGGAAGCAAAAGTGAGTTTATGGGACCCAGATGACTCTAGCACTGTTAGACCTCACTGTACAGTGGTTCCCTGGCACTTATCTACAAATTGGGTACTGCAGAAGTATTTTCTAGTTTTAGCTGCTTTTGAATTGGCCTGCCATGCTTTTGAGTAGAAGTTGGTGATTTGGGAATTTAACTGTTCTCAGGACCATCAGAAGCCCAGGTGTCTTCCTTCTGCTTTCTCCTACACAGAAACCAGTATCACATGAGTCTAGTAACTATGGTTTGTCCCCACTCAATTGGTATTTTGAGTTTGTGGGTTTAATTTGTCACCCAGTTTTGTTGTAGAAATTGTCTGTGGCTCTTCTGATGTTTTTATTCTAGTTAGGTTTTTTTTGGGGGGGTGGGGGGCCATATTAGTCTGTTAGGTCTGTCATAACAAAATACCACAGGCCAGGTGGCTCAAACAACAGAAATTTATTTTCTCACAGTTTGGGAGGCTAAGTCCAAGATCAAGGTGCTGTCAGTGTTGGTTTCTGGTGAGACCTTTCTTCTCGGCTTATAGACAGCCACCTTCTCACTGTGTCCTCACATGGCCTTTCCTCTGTGAGCACGTGGAGAGAGGGAATGAGATCTCTGGTGTCTCTTCCTCTTCTAAAGACAACCATCCTGTCAGATTAGACCCCTTATGAACTCAATGACCTTTAATTATATACTTTAAGGCCCTATCTCCAAATACAGTCACTTTGGGGGTTAGAGCTTCAACATACGGATTTTGGGAGGACAGTGTTCAGTCCATAACAGGGGGAACTTGGGGAGAGGCTAGAACTACATTCTGCCATCTTCCCAGAATGAGAGAGGCTTTGGCTGTAGCCCGTACAGGCCAGTGACCCAGGAGAGGGAGTGGAGTAGAGGAGCGTGGGGAGTGCTCTGGAGGTGAAGGGAAGATGACATCCAGCACTTGACAAAGGCCTTCCGTGGCTGGAGTCCTGCCTACGTCTGCCTCTCATCAACTCCTGACGCGTGCTGCCCTCCCCGGCATGCTCCAAGGACAGCAGGCAGCTTCTCGAGTTCCTGGCTTACACCGTCCTGCTCCTGGTCCCCTTGCCTTCGCACCCACAGTTGTGACTGCCCGTAAAGCCCTTCCTCGCTTCCCTGCCGCTTCTCTCCAGTTCAGTCAAGAGCCGCTATTTATTTTATCCTTTAGCATTTACCTTGGGCGTCTCCTCTCTAGAAAATCTTCTTAGCTGTTTAGCTGGCTGCAGGGACCCACCATCTCCATGCTCCCAAGCCGTGCGTTCATGCACACACACGTACACACCACACACATGCACACGCATGCACAGTCCCATGCCACCCACAGATGCCTCCTCACTGCACGTCCCTCAATTGTGTCTTTACGAGCACCTCCGCCACTAGACGGTGAGCCCCCTGAGGGCAAGGCCTGTGTCTTGTCACCTGCAGCACACTGGATCCCTGCTCTCAATTCACTCCCTCATCACAGAATTCTCTATCTATGCCATCACCGTGGCTTCATGGTGGGTAAAAGAGACCTCTCCACCTTCACACCTTTAGGTTGGGCATGGGATTTGTTCTGGCCAATGATGTTGCAGAGGCTTTGGTTTGGTGGTTTGGTTTGTCTCTTGTGTTCCTGTGATCTCCCTCGAGAAGCACATGCTCCAGGATAGCCACTGGTCCATGTAGAATGTGGGGACGTGAAGATTAGACCTGAACCCAACCCAAAGGCTGGACCCAAGCCCAGCCAACCTGTGGCCTGAAACAGAAATCCCTGCTGACCCCTGACCTACCTAGGAATGAGGAAAATAAATACTTGTCATTGGGAGCCACTGAGATTTGCAGGATGTTTGTTTTGCAGACTTATTGCAGCAACAGCTGACAAAGACAACATGCATCCTACTGTTCCCAGGCCCAGCACAATCCTGGGCCAAAAAATGTTTGTTGAATAAAGAAGCGAAGCCAGGGACTTCCCTGGTGGCGCAATGGCTGAGAATCCGCCTGCCAATGCAGGGGACACGGGTTCAAGCTCTGGTCCGGGAAGATCCCAAATGCCACAGAGCAACTAAGCCCATGTGCCACAACTACTGAAGCCCGCGCACCTAAAGCCCGTGCTCCACAACAAGAGACGCCACCGCAATGAGAAGCCCACGCACCGTAATGAAGAGCAGCCCCCGCTCACCGCAACTAGAGAAAGCCCACGCGCAGCAACAAAGACCCAACGCAGCCAAAAATTTAAAAATTAAATTTAAAAAAAAGATTTAAAAAATAAAATAAAAAAGAAGCAAATACATCCTTTGATCCAATACCTTTGCAGTATGAGTCAGTTCAAGTCACCGCACCTTCTGAGACCTCTGCTACCTACTCTTTGCAAAGGGGATAATAATGGTTTCTTTGTAGGGCTGCTGTCAGGTGTCAACGAAATGATGTAGGTAAAGCTCCTGGCACTTTGTGCCCCCAAAGTGCCATTTTTCTTCCTCCCTCTTCACTCCCTGACATCTTTAAGTGAGCTCTCAGGTTACAATGATGGGGGCCCAGGAAGCTGAGTGGGGAGAGGGAAGAGCTTACTCTAGGGTCTTGGGCCTCGGGCCCTTTAACTCCAGCTGGGGAAGCCTCTTTATATTCTTCCCCTTCCCCTCTTCCTTTGCCCCCAGGATTTTTCCCTGAGTCACTGCCAACTAGCTCTTCCTGGCCCGGAGAAGGGGATTTGCACCAGATCCTAAGAACGGCTCAACAATCCCTTGGCAGCATGCAGCTGGGCTGCCTTGGGCCAGGCAGCTTACACTTCCTCTCTCTTCTCGGAAGGTAGCCACTATGTAAGAGGCCTGACTACTCTGAAACCACCATGCTGTGAGGGAGCCCAAGCTAGCCACGTGGGGAGAGAGAGGCCATGTTGAGAAGCACGGACGTGCCACACATGGGAGTGAAGGCTCTTGGACTTTCCAGCCCAGGCCACCCCAATTACCAGCTAAGCACCACAGGGTGAGTGACCTCGGTTGATGCCACATAGAGCAGAGGAGCCTTCCAGACGAATCCAGTCAACCCACAAGACCGTGAGAAATAACACACTTTGGTTGTTTTGAGTCATTAAGTTTTGAGGTGGTTTGTTACACCACAGATAAGTTCATAACTAAATGAAACTCTTTCTCTATAATATGTTATATCTAATATGTATAATATATATTATTATTTGCACCCATGAACCATTTGAGAGGAAGTGGCAGAAATCATGACCCTAAGTATTTCTGTGTGTATCTCTAATGAACCAAGTATCATCTTACAGAACAGTACAGTTATCAAACTCGAGAAATTTCATCTTGACACAATATTATTATTCATTCTGTGCCTATTCATATCGGGTCAATTATCAAAATAATGTCTTTCATAGTGATTTTTTTTTTCGGTTCCAGAATCCAGTTCAGGATTACACATGACATTCAGTGGTTGTATTACTTGTAAGTCGTTGCATAACAAGTCACCCCAAAACTCAGTGGCTTAAAGCAGCAACCTTTATCATCTCACAGTTTCTGTGGGTCAAGAATCTGGATGCGGCCTCGCTGGGCTCCTTGGCTCAAGGCTGCAGTCGAGGTGCGTCAGCCAGGGCTGCAGTGATCTCAAGGTTCAACTGGGGCAGAATCTGCTTCCAGGCTCATTCAGGAATTGCTGGCAGATTCAGTGACATCAGGCCCAAAGGCCTCGGCTCCTTGAAACACGGGCCTCTCCATAGGGTAGATCACAATCTGAAAATTTGCTTCATCAGACCAAGCACGCTGAGATGAACCAGAGAGGGAATGCTAGCAAAACAGAAGTCACAGTCTTTTGTAATCTAAACACAGTCTTTTGGGTTCTCAGAAGTGACATTCCATCACCTTTGCTGTACTCTATTATTAGAAGCAAGTCACCAACACGGAAGCAACCTAAGTGTCCATCAACAGATGAATGGATAAAGAAGATATGGTATATTTATACAACATAATATTACTCAGCCATAAAAAAGCATTAAATATTGCCATTTGCAGTAACATGGCTGGACCTAGAGATTATCATACTAAGTGAAGTAAGTCAGACGGAAAAAGACAAACGTTATATGATATCACTTATATGTGGAATCTACAAAATAACACAAATGAATTTATTGACAAAACAGAAACAGTAAACAAACTTATGGTTACAAAAGGGGACAGGCATGGGGGAGGGATAAGTTAGGAGCATAGAATTAACAGATATACACCACTATATATAAAATAGATAAACAACAAGGATTTACTATATAGCACAGGGAACTATATTCAGTATCTTGTAATAACCTATAATGGAAAAGAGTCTGAAAAAAAATAACTGAATCACTTTGCTGTATACTTGAAACTAATACAATATTGTAAATCAACTATACTTCAATAAAAAAAAAAAGAAGAAGCAAGTCACCAGGTCCAGGCACACTCAAGGAGAGGTGATGACATCAAAGAGGGGGTATAATTGGGGACCATCTTAGAAGCATGCCTGGCACAGTGCTCATGCCTCTTTAATCTCTTCCAACCCGGAATGGTTTCTTAGCCTCTTCCTTTGTCTTTTGTGTCATTTGACATTTTAAATATTACAGGCTAACTGTTTTGTAGATGTCCCTCAGTTTGGGTTTGTTTGATGTTTCCTCATGATTAGACTGAGGTGAATTTTTTCTTTTTTTGGCAGGAATAATTCATACATTGTGTCCATCCCAGCACATCACGACAGGAGGCACATGATGTCAGTGTGTCCCATCATTTGTGACCTCAGCTTGTGTCAATGGTGATAAAAAAATTAGTCAATAGTCAATCTAAGAAAGAAATGGAAAATTCTAATTGAGCCAACCTGGGGATTATAATCTGGGAGACAGTCCTTCAGACAGCTCTGAGAACTGTTCCAAAGAGGTAAGCGGGGAGGCTAGTATATATGTGAGTTTGGTGAAGGGGTACGAGCAACCAAGCACACATCTCAGTAGAAAGTTACTATTATTCAGATGAACAGATATCTTAGTTAATGGCTTTAGTGCTTTTCTAAGTCTGGGAAAATGCAAGATGCTGAGTTCATAAAATTTTTCCCGAAAATATCCAATTATCTGAGGGCCGGTTCTGTCAGTTTTCCTAGAGCACAAAGTGCTTCATCCTGATCCCTGAACCCATTTCAAGGTGTATGTAAGTCAGCGACTGCAGTGGCTAACAACTTGATTCTCATACAACTGGATGGTGGGCAACATTCTTTGTATTACAATCCCCTTCCTTTCAGCCTTAATTTCGACCAAGGTTTGGGAGGCATTTCGTGACCGATTTGTCCCGCGGCCTCAGGAATGCTCATTCTTAGGTCAGGAGAAGATTTTGTTGATAGGCCACTCTACACGCTATTATAGGACTAGGCCCTGTTAACAGTAGCCAAAAGCCTCTAGATCCCCTGTCTTACTAGTCTGTTATGGTCCAGAAAATGGTACCCTTTTGTTGTTTCTTCCCATATCTAGAGTTACAGTATTACAATCATTGATCTTAGAGGACGATATATTTGCTCAACTGTTTCAAGTTGCCTAGTCATCATTATTTTTTAGAATAAATGTATTTACTTATTCATTTATTTAATTTTTGGCTGCATTGGGTCTTCGCTGCTGCACGCGGGTTTTCTCTAGTTGCTGAGAGCAGGGGCTACTCTTCGTCGCGGTGCGCGGGCTTCTCATTGCGGTGGCTTCTCTTGTTGCGGAGCACGGGCTCTAGGCGCGTGGGCTTCAGTAGCTGTGGCACACAGGCTTCAGTAGTTGTGACTTGCGGGCTCTAGAGTGTAGGCTCAGTAGTTGTGGCGCACGGGCTTAGTTGCTCCACGGCATGTGGGATCTTCCCAGACCAGGGCTTGAACCTGTATCCCCTGCATTGGCAGGCGGATTCTTAACCACTGCGCCACCAGGGAAGCCCCCGTCATCATTATTTTTATCAGAGGCTGTCACGTATGTGGTAATGAGAGAATAATAATCTTGTAAAATAGGCAAAATAGAAGTAATACAGCTAGTAACATTAATAAGGTCATAAGTAAGTATTCAAGCTAAGAACTTCCATTAGATGCAGCCCAGTATCTCCCCAGGTTGTCTGACCAGTCTGTTCTGCACCAATCGATATCTTTAATGGAAATGTTATATTGGCTTTGTATATAAAGTTCACCAAAGATATCTGCACAGACAAAGAGAGTGGTGGGTCATCGTGACCCTTTACAAGATTGAGAAAGGAATGGTGTCATCTAAGGAGTTACATGGCTGGTGTCAGAAGGAGAAAAATTTCTCTTTCTGATTGAGCAGGTATTTCTGCCATTGGGGAGGTCTAGTTAACACATAATGGAGATGCACAAAGGTGCTAGAGGGGAGAGAGGAGGCCAAGGGACAGAGAAAGTTTTCTGTTTAAATTTTTCTTGTCTTGCCTTTAAAATGTGAATTTTTATTTCATCACTTGGATCACTTGGTTAAAATGGTGCTCAGGCTCCCACATTCTTAACCATCTTGCAATTCTGCCTCTGGCCTGGAAAGTTCTTTCAATTTTTTCTTTCAAAAAAAAAAAAACCAAAAACCTGAGACCAATTCTCTTGGCAGAGCAACTGTGGGAAGAGGTAGAGCCTGGAAACTATTTTAGGATGAAAATTCTCAATGTCCTGGATCGGACCCTTACTCTCTACCTCTCATTTGCACCCAAGATACCCTCACCGAAGGCCCACGTAGTGGCTGGCATGCTTGAGGAGAGAATACCCTTTTACACCTATGTTTCTTTCAATTGCTGGTCCCTTTACTTAGAAAGCCATGGCTCACTGCTACCTTCTTTCCTATCTGCAGAACTTCAGCTCATCTCTTAAGCCCAGGCCTGGGGTCTTCAGCTCCAGGAATAAGGCTGCCGCACTGCACAGTCCCAGGGGCCAACAGTCACATCACATTCCACATGCCTGGTGCCCCTGGAGTTGTGCAAGCCTGTGGTCTTGCTCTGGAGACACCTATCCCCATCCCCAGCCCTAGCCTCACCTCACACAGCACACTGATTCACTAGTGCTTGTTCAGACATAGGTCTGTCTTCTCTAATCAGAAGGTGAGACTAGGCTTGTTTACCTCTATGGGCCCCCATATCCAATATGTGTTCAACAAGCATTGGGTGAACACAGGAATTCCTCAGTGACTACTCAGGTGAACCCTCCCCACCTCTGACCAACATCAGTAGCACAGAGTCTCATTCTCTACAATCTGGTGGTGACACGGTCTAAGTTTCCACCTTTGTATCCCCTGAGGGGCATCACAAAGTTCTGGCGATAAAATTCCAGATTCCGTATGTCCCGCAGGAAGGCCTCCCTTGTAAGACCAGCAGGTGCAGTTAAAGGTAGCTTCTTGACAGATTTGTGAGGCTGAAATGGAGGCTCTCCCTTCTAAGAAGAGGGGATAGGGTCTGGAGAAACCCATTTGTCAAGATACCGACTCTAAAAACAAGTTGGAGAGCCTGCAGACTGACTCCAGGGCAGAGGCCGGGCCCCTGTGATGTGAGGCGAGAGCAACCAGGGTGGCTGCAGCTGCAGAGGGAGGGGTTCCGGGAACTTACCCAGGAAGTGAGCTGGGGTCTCAATTCTCACCAAATCCCTGGTCCCCTATTGCAGGTCGCTGTTAATAACAGAAGGGAAGCACCCAGTTGGGTTTTTCTGCTGTAAGAGATACCAAGGTCTCATCTCACAGCCTTCAGTACCTTGCCCAGGCCCCCTCTAGCTGGCAGCTGGTTGAAGCTTTGGATGCTCTGGTCCTAGGTAATGAACAGGGTCCTCTGACTTCTTGCACCTGTGAGGACCTGCTCGTGGGTCATTCTCAATCCTCTTTGGATTTCTCATCTACACATGTTGACAATGACAGGTGCCAAGTGCAGATGTTGAGGGTTTTGATTTTTTGTTTGTGTTCCAATTCCAAGTCCTTTCCCACGCTAGCCTTGTACCCCAGAGGTGGCTCTGCCCAGCAGGACACTGCACCAGGCGCGGGAGGTATCACGCTTGGTCAGATAGGACCATAGGGCACTGGTCAGATAGGACCATAGGGCTTGGTCAGATAGGACCATAGGCAACAATACTTATTCATTTAACCAAAGTGACAATAAAAGATTTCAAAAGCAAATACAGAACATTTTAAATTACTTAAAAGCTTGGAAAGAAACTTACAATCTGTTATCAAAAGCAGCTCAACAGTCCAAAAAAACTTTGTTCTCTTCATAGAGAGAGAAAACAAACCCAGGTTTTACACCATCTTACCTTTAATATTAAAATTCATTTACTCAATTAAACTCATTCTAATCTTCGTTAGTCCTGACTACACATAGAATTCCTTTCTAAAGACCTTTCCCTCTTGCAAAGCTTCCACAACTTTCTATACCCATATTAATTTGTCCCATATTTTCTTTCCCATTTAGAAATAACCAGTTTTAGGACCAAATTACTTTCTCTCTCTTAAAAAAATGAATTTCCATTTCTTATACCTTCTTTTCCTTGCATACAAAGGTGTTTTCTTATTAAATTTTAGTTTTAATTAAATATATTAATTAGAATTCTCAACTCTTGAAAACCTTAATTTCTAGTGAAAACTAAGAAATAAGCAACTATGAACTGTCTTTTACATTAGCACTCTGTAGATTAGCAAACTTGTAAAATATTCAATAAACTTCCATCATTTAATTTAATTCAGCAAAACTCTAAAGTTTCAAGTTACCAAATATCTGAAGAAACTACTTTTAAGTAGACAGTCATAAAACATAATTATTCTTAAAGAGTTCTCCTTTAAAAAAAATCTTATCTCATTTACATTTAATTTACTTTAAAAAATTTCATGGGGCTTCCCTGGTGGCGCAGTGGTTGAGAGTCCGCCTGCCGATGCAGGGGACACGGGTTCGTGCCCCGGTCCGGGAAGATCCCACATGCCGCGAAGCGGCTGGGCTCGTGAGCCATGGCCGCTGGGCCTGCGTGTCCGGAACCTGTGCTCCGCAACGGGAGAGGCCACAGCAGTGAGAGGCCCGTGTAGCGAAAAAAAAAAAAAAAAGAAAAAAAAATTTCATCATACCAAGTTATTTTTCTTGCTGACAAATTCTGCAACAGATATAATAAGATCTTATTTAACCTCCAGTAAACCTAGGTACAATAAAAATATCATACTTAATGTTGATGGTTCCAAGGACATGTCTGATTAATTAAACCAGCAAAAATGAACTTTAATGCCCAAAGTTAATTTAATACTGAATATTTCCCAGTTCACATAAACCTGAAATTTCTTTGGTTTAGTTTCTTGTATATTCCTTTTTAATAATTTTTTTAAATTAATTTATTTATTTTTGACTGCGTTGGGCCTTCGCTGCTGTGCGGGCTTTCTCTAGTTCAGCGAGTGGGGGCTACTCTTTGTTGCGGTGCACGGGCTTCTCATCGTGGTGGCTTCTCTTGTTGCAGAGCACAGGCTCTAGCTGCATGGGCTTCAGTAGTCGTGGCTTGTGGGCTCTAGAGCACAGGCTCAGTAGTTGTGGCACACGTTCTTAGATGCTCTACGGCATGTGGGATCTTCCGGACAAGGGCTCGAACCCATGTCCCCCGCATTGGCAGGCGGATTCTTAACCACTGAGCCACCAGGGAAGTCGCAAGAAATTAATTTTGTTAATAAGGTCTGGAAGTTGAGACATATATGTATAATGTACACACAGACATATAGGCAGATACAACTAGAGACCTCATAGCTTCATTTTAACTTAGTCATGAATCAGGTATTACAATATAAAACTCACTAGTTTATAAATAACAGTTGGAATAAGTTAAGTTTAAAAAGGCCTCTTCCCTCCACCCCCCATTTTTCCTCTCAGTCTCAGGAATTGGAGATTCCTGGATAAGACAGGAGTTCCTGAGAGCCCTGGTAGAACATTTACAGCTCAAGGCACAGGGAGAGAAAAGCAAGCTCCTCCTAGAACCTGCTCTCTTAGGGTCAGAATTCTGAAAAGATGTTTTATCAAGCTGGCAAAACTAGTTATGGATTATCAAATGAGCCTAATCTTGGGCATTTTTCTCCAGAGTCTAAAGAATACTGTGGTTACACAGTGTTACCAAAAAAAAAAAGAAAAAATCATCTTTTTGGCTTTAGCCATGGTACCAGAACAAAAGGTGGTCCAATTTTGTAGGATGCATCCTAAAGGGCTATTTTTGGGAACTGAACTTTTGTTTAATGTTTAATGTCCACCAAGTAAAATAGTGTACCTTCTTTAGCACAAATACACATGCACAAACACACACACACACACACAGAGATAAAAGACAAACCAATTCCAAAAGGCTAACTTTGATACACTAGCATAAAAGCCTACACACAAAGAATTTCATGTCATTTTCCTTCCCTTTTACAAAAACAGTTCCAGTTGATGGTCTCTTCATGGTGGACAAAATTGTTATCGAACCGAACTCGGGTCTGCTTGCCAAACAAGCAGCATAGCCAATATACTACAGCAGGTTGTGGTGAAGTAAAGTACAGGGTTTATTTGCAAGGCACCCATCAAGGAAGTGGGAGACACGCCTCAGATCCGCTCCACTTGCTCTTTGAGTGAGGGGGTTTTATAAAGGGGAAGAACAAAGAGGCTGGGATTAATCATCTTGGGACATTTCCGTGACATTTTTTAACCTCTCTTTAAACTGAAGTATAGTTAATTTATAATATTGTGTTAGTTTCAGGTATACAGCAAAGTGATTCAGTTATACATATATATGTGTATATATATGTACATACACATATATATTCTTTTTCAGATTCTTTTCCATTATAGGTTATTACAAGATATTGACTAGAGTTCTTATATTGTGCTTTCTGTGACATTCAGGTTCCGGGACTCAGGATGTCTCTGGTTTAGGATTCTCTGGCCAGGTGGTCCAGGCCTCAGGGGGTCTGTTAACGTATCTTGCCCTGGAGAAACAACCTGAGTTTATACATTAATGATATCTGTAATAGCAACTTTAGTACATTAACAGTGTAATTCACACCAGCAACCTTAGTACATTAACCATGTTCTCAACAGCAGCAATTTTGGTCAACTGACTCTGGTTGACTAGTGTTCAGTTAGCACAGGATTGAAGTCAGAGGGGACAAGAAAGGGAATAAAGTTTTGGATAGACACATTAATCATAAACTCCTAAGGGAACTCAGGTTTTAGAAAGACTCCGTTTCAATAGGATGGGAGGCCGGAAGGACTTGAGGGGCTCTGGCACAGTGAAGCCACGGGGATCTCCAGGCCACCTCCCTTCCAACCCTCCCTCGCCCCTCCCAACCCAGGAGGGGAGCTCTTCTCAGCGTCTCTGAAAGCGGGTAGGGATCCCAGTGGCTTCAAGAGAGTCCCAGGGGACAGGCGGGCGGAGGCGCAGCGCTGGGAACAAAGGCCCACAGAGGGGTCCTGCAGCGCGCGGCTCCCCAGGGGCTGGGGCGACGGCGGCCCGCTCCCCCTCAGCTTCTCCCTCTCCTTCCCTGCTTCCACCCGGAGGCCCGTCGCGCAGCCCGAGCTGCGGCAACTTCGCCAGCGGTTCCCAAGTAGCCGGGGGCGCAGGGGTGGGAGCTGGGTGGGGAGAGGGAGAAAAGGAGGAGGAGGAGGGCTCCCCGGGCGCCTTGGACGCAGTTCAGGAATCCGCCGCCACTGCCGGCCGCTCGCGGACTCGGGCCGAACGGGGAAGGCGCCAGGCAGGACCGCTCGCTCGCTGCGCAGGACGGCGCCCTCCTGGCGCCGCTTCCCGCCCACCGTGCGAACCCGCGGGGCCGAGCCTCCTTCCCTCCCCGCCGCCGTCCCCGGCCGAAGCCGCTTCTGCCTGGTCCTGCCGAGAGGAGGGCAAAGTTGCGGGCGGATGCTGCCCGCGCCGGACCCCTGCCTCGGAAAGTCGGATCCGCCCCCGCTGGAGGAGGCTCGGTGGCGGGGTAAGTAGGGCACCGGCATCCCGGAACCGCCTCTGGGCCCGGGAGATGGCCCAGCGGTGCGCACCCCACCATCCCCGATCGGGCGCGCGCGCCAAACTTTGGAGGGAGAGGGGGCGAAACCGAAGGTGGGAGAGGGAGTTCTCGGCGCGAGGAAAGCTCAGCGCAGGCACCCACACCTCCAGACCCACTGCACCCAGATTCACAACTGCCACATACGCACAGCTCATCACCCATCGAGCCACAGACACACGCACACGCTTCAGACCGAACCGTGCAATTCCGGAAGTGCGGGCGTTCGGATCTTTAGACCAAGCATGTCCTCCAGCCTCAAATAAATCCACTGTCTTTGTCTGCTGCCCCTGCAGCCCCACAGTGAGGTGTCCCCAAAGCGAGACGGGCAGGAGAGGGGCTGCCTTGTCTTTGAAAAGTCGTGGCCGGGACCTCGAGGCTGAGAAGTGGGGAGGGGAAATCAGACATTTCAGTCAGCTCTCCGGGTTCATCAGGAGCGAGTTTGGCGTGGAAACTCGGTGTCTGGGTGATGTGTCTGGGTGTGCGCAGCCCTTCCGGAGGCGAGGCCGGGAGAAAGGAGGGAGTGACTCATAAACTCAGACCAGGCGTGTTAGGGTCTGTGAGCAGAGTAGAAAAGGCTGGCAGGCGGTGCTGCCCTGGACAGCTGGGTGGTGGCAGTGACAGGGCCTGCGAGGGAAGCACAGACCCTTCCCCCTAGCGGATGTGCTTCCTCAGAGAGACTTCCAGGGGGGGTGGGCTGAGGAGATTCCAGCCCTGGGTGTGTATATGTAAAACGTGGTAGGGGATGTTTAACACTCCAAGGTCATGGAGAAAGCAGGGCAGTCCTGAAGCCATATTTATTTTCATTGCACCTGAAGTTGTGTCTGTTTTCGGATGCCCTTGGTGTCCGGGGCTCCAGGATGTTTCAAAGGTTGTCCTGGATCTAGTACAGTGCCTAGCATTGTTGGTACTCGATAAATAGTTGTTTGATGAGTGATGACACCAATAATTCATATATGTTAAGGACACTCTATGAGCCAAGCCAGGTGGCCTCGGCTAGGTTGGAATTGGTCTATCTGCAGAGGAGGGGGCCCTGAGTGGTTCCAGGGAGCCCTGCCTGATCTGTTTAGCCCAAGCAGCAGGTTCTGTTGTGCGCTGTGGGCTGGCACTGGGGACTTGAGTCTTAGCATTGGCCTCTGCTTCCCTAAGAGGGGCAGTAAGAAAGTCTCCATTTTTGCATCTGGCTAAGCTGGCAGTGTCGTGGCGTGTTCTTCCTGGCTCCTACTGGCCTGGAAGGAGATGGGTCTCATGAAGGGTCTAGGAGCTGTGTCCTCCAGCAGTGGCTTGGCTCTGTGGTGGCAGCAGGTAGAGGGGCAATCACAGTCCCTGTACTGAGTATTGGGTGGGTTCCTCTGCACCAGCTGGCATGAGCTTCCCAGAGGAGTGAAAACATCTCGTGTTCCTGGAACTGGGATTGCAAGCAGTCCTGAGAATGATTCCCTACCTTCATGGAATTGGGAACATGCCAGGATGTGGTGCAACTTGGCCATGTAATCACAAAGAAATGTGTCATTCCCCCACCCCACCCCTGGCCCTTTGTGACTAGGTTTGGTGTGCATGTGAAGCTTCTAAGTGGTCTGAATCCTGAAATTAGCAAAGTGTATAGGCAGCACCCAGGATTGTGGCCCCAGATGAGCGAGAGAGTGATCTGGGCTTGGCCACCCCCAATTTCAGGTGGAACACTGCAGCCAATCCCTTCCCAATATCACCTTTCCACCTTATTTATGTCTTCTGTGAATCAAGAGCTCTACGTTATCTCATCAAGACCTCATATCCCTATGAAGTTAGCGTTTTGTCACCATTTTACAGATTAGGAGACTGAGGTTCAGAAAGGTTAAGTAATTTTTGGGGGGTCACACAGCTGGTGAGGGACAAAGCCAGGATTTGAAACTGGACAGTCTGACTCTGGAACCCATGCTGTTTCCACCATGCCCAGCTGTCTCTAAGGTCCCTAACTGGTTCTCCATAGCAACAAGGAAGCAACGCTGATGCACTTACTGGGTCCTGGGGCCCCTGACTACAGTCCTCTTTTTACTCACACTCTGCCTAGCCTGGGTTACACCATGGGTCATGGAAATCGAAGGCTGGGTGGCACCAGGCTGCTAGAGCCTTCCGTGTGGATCTGGAGTCAGAAAACGATGGGGGTTTGGGAGTGACTGCAGGGAGATGTTGGAGTAATTCTGGCGAGAGCAGATTCACTGCTTATGTGAGAAATGGGGACAAAGCTACCACTCGTGACTATACAAGTCGCAGGTTTGGGTTTGGAAGGAATTGCCAGGTAAACGTCCTCACATGGATGACTATGTTCCTTTCCCTTTCGGCCCTTGCCAGGGGAGACATCTATCACACAGGGAAATCAGCCCTCACCTGAATATGAAGGGGCGTGTCACGGCTGTCCTTCCCACCACCCACCACATGCCCAGGAGAGCTAGACTCCGTGGTGGTGTCTGTTCCTCAGGAGGGATGGATGGGGAGAGCTGGGGCAACCAGGGGCTGCGATAACCACATGACTCACCGGGTCCCCAGCTTATGCTTTCTCACACAGGCCCCACAGAGGGACAGTGGTTCTCATTCCCGATTTGCTGATGAGGAAATGAGGCTCAGAGAGGTGCAGTGGCAGCCCAAGGTCACAAAGCTAAGGAGGAAGTGCAAGCCATGCTGCCTTCAGGACTCCCTGCAGGCACTTAGGGGCAGCTGTGTTTTCTGCCTGGTTGGTATTCTATCTCCCCAGCCCCAAGGCTGAGAGGGGGTTACCCCCGTTGGGGCAGAATCCTCACAGCTCTGCCCACCCGCATCTCTACCCCCAGATCCTCTGGTACAGGTGTTCACGGCATGGGGAAAGCTGGCAACCTTAAACAAGGAGCAGAAGATAAGCACTGCCCAGCTGGCCCTGCCCACCTTCCACAGCGAGCCCACCTGGGTGAGTGCCGGAGCGTGCGCAGTGCTGACCTGCAAAGATACGGGGCCTTCTCCCCGCTTCACTGTGGTGTGGACTCGCTGTCCAGGATGGCAGTTGGGAGACTGGGTGTGGGGAGAAGCTGCCCCATCCGAGGGGCGGGGGCTATTAATCTTTGTACCCCTGGCTCTGTCCTAGTGCGTGACACACGGAGGTACTTAGGAACATTGTCAGATGATGGGTGAACACCAGGGAGGGGCTGTGAGTGCCTCTGCTGGGAAGTGGTAAAGCGGGGAGCCAAGGGAATCTGCCGTGAGGAAACACTCAGAGAGGCCTCTGCCCTTTATGAAGTCACGCAGGAGGAAAGGAAAACAGCTCTCCTTTTCATTCCTTAAACAGAAATGCTTGTCCCCTTTGCTTAAACAGGTGGAAGAACACCGCTTGTCCTGCCCTGAGCATGTAGATTCCACGTCTGGGTGTGGGGTGGCCTCTGGCAGGCTGGACAGTTTGTTCTGTGCTTGAAGGTCTCAGCCTACGTCTTCATCAACCTAAATCAGGCTGGTTCTCCTGCACATCCCCCCCTCTGCAAACTTGGAAGGAGGGGCATGCAGGCCACGGGAGCCCCTGACCACCAGTAACTTAAGGTCTCTAGCAGCCCATCACTCCCTCTCTATGCCTCTACCCTCCCCCCATGCCTCCCCTTACCCCCCTGCCCCACAGAGATGGCTGTGTGCTGGGTTGTTTTAGACTCTGGGAAATTTATCACTGGGATTCCAGAGGGCTCTCTGAAAAGGATTTGGAGGAAAAGCGTGTAAAATAAATAAGCCAATTCCCAGCTCAGCCTCTCCTGAATGCCACAAGTAAACAGCTAGCCTGGGAAACTCTGTTTTGGCCTCTGTGCTCACACCTGGCTCACCGGCTGCCTTACCCGCTCCCTCCTTCCTGCATCCGCCCCATCCAGCCCCTCCTCCTTGACTCAGGGAGCCTCAAAAGTCGGGGAACACACCCAACGCCACACACCCAACGCAGGCTGTCCGGGACACTGGGAAGCTGGCATACTGGTGGCTGGGGACAAGAGGAGAATGTGGGAGAAGAGACAGCTAGGGGTTGCAGCACAGCCTTGCTCCATCTGAGGAAGTCTCCCTGCCTCGGCCCTGCTCGAGGTGAGTTTGACTTTGTTGATGGAGAATGTTGGGGCTTTTTCCAATTTTGTGGCATCTGAGGAAGCTTTACATCTTAAACATCAGTTTAGAGCAGATGGGCCAAAGCTAATTTTCTCCAAAGTGGGCTCCCATGTGAAGAAACCCTAAAAACCCCATTTACGGTGTAGGGCTACCCGGACTAACCAGAATGTCAGGGGTCTTTGCTTTTGACCGGACCTATGAGCTTAGGCCCTATCAGTTTAGGGCTCTGGTGGTGTGAGTTCACTGTTGTAAGTTTCTTTGTGGAGTATGAAGTAAACTCGTGATAACTTAATAACTTCATTTAATTCAGTTGACCCACTCTAAAACCCAGCACCCAGTGAGAAGGGGAGAACCAGGGTGCTAGGGTGGGGGTATTTCCCTGGTGGGATTGGCAGCTGAGGTCTCCACTCAGTCCCAGGGAGGGGCCTGGGGGCCTTTCCATTGATGTGCCTATGCCAAGCTGGGTCAGCAAACTGAAACCCCTGGGATCTGGGGAACAGGCACCCCCCTGAGGCTCTGGGTCCCGCCTCCACGCAGGAGCCCCTTTAGCCTGTTGCTGTCAGGCTTCCAAGAGAGAATTTGAGGGGTAAGCCCCATGGCTTGCAGTCTTGTTTGGAAAGAGGCTGCACACCCACATACAGATTAGCACACATCATCATGGGCCAAAATACACACACACACACACACACACACACACACAGATACATAAGCACAGGGATGCACTCATCCCAAAAGGCAAATTATGTAATAGTAAAGAGTACATATTCTAAAGCCAGAATGCCTACCGTACTGCTTAGTAACTGTGTGACCTTGGGCAAATTACTTAACCTCTCTGGGCCTTACTTTCCTAATCAGTAAGAGGGGGATGGTAATGGGTTATAAGTAATGGGGCTATAAGTGAATTTGTATCTGTGAGGAGTTTAGAAATGTGCCTGTACGTAGCTAGGTGTTCTAACTATTGTTCACCACATATTCTATGCCCCAGATATTCAGGCCCAAGGGCACAATACTTCCCAGAGGGGTGCTCACAAACTTGTCAGCGAATAGGATCAATCACTTTGCACTTTCTGAGTCCTGATTCTCAGGATGTGTGGCATTCTCTGTACTAGACTCGAATTAGAATTTATTAGAAACATCATTTCGTCTTCCCTTAAGAAGCTCATTATTTTATAAATTTATTTATTTATTTATGGCTGAGTTGGGTCTTTGTTGCGGTGTGCGGGCTTCTCGTTGCAGTGGCTTCTCTTGTTGCGGAGCACGGGCTCTAGGCATGTGGGCTTCAGTAGTTGTGGCTCGCGGGCTCTAGAGCACGGGCTCAGTAGTTGTGGCGCACGGGCTTAGTTGCTCCGCAGCATGTGGGATCTTCCTGGACCAGGGCTCGAACCTGTGTCCCCTGCATTGGCAGGCAGATTCTTAACCACTGCGCCACCAGGGAAGCTCAGAAGCTCATTATCTTAAAACAATGTGGGCACTAACTCCCCCCAGAGAAGGGTGTGATTCCTTTAGCAGCATCAGTTTTCAAACTAGGTTCCTTGGAGCCCCAGAGTTCAACGAGGACCCCTCAGAGGTCTGATGGGAGGGAGGATCCAGGCCTCTCCCCCCATTTATCTTTTTTTTTAAAATATTTATTTTTTTTTGGCTGCATCGGGTCTTAGTTGCGGCACGTGGGCTCCTCATTGCAGTGTGCAGGCTTCTCTCTACTTGTGGCATGTGGGCTCAGTAGTTGTGGCACACGGGCTTAGTTGCCCCACGGCATGTGGGTCTTAGTTCCCCGACCAGGGATCGAACCCGCGTCCCCTGCATTGGAAGGTGGATTCTTAACCACTGGACCATGAGGGAAGTCCCCCATTTATCTTTTCTACATATTGGGTTTCCTAGGAAAGTTCTGGTTCATAAGAAGGCTCCATAGCTTAGACGGTTGAAAGACCCCCTCCACCGTCTGACCCGCTTCCCATCCTGTGTGCGTCTGTCCGAGCACGCTGTGCGATGCCCGTGCCTACGTGGGCCCGTGCAGCTACCTGAACGTTGGCCCCAGGCCTCTCCCACTCTTCCCCGCTTCCCTCCTCTCCCCTCCTCTCCAGCTGCCTCACCATCTGCAGGATTCTGGAAAGTGCTAACATGTCTGAGCCAAGATAGGGCTATCTGAGGAAGTATTCTGAAAACAAACTGGGCCACCATCCTGGCTGAGACTGCAGTGATTTTTAGCAAAGAATTCACAACTTCCGAGGTGGGCAGCCGGGGCTGTGGCCCCTGGCTGTCCTCTGGAGGATGCCTGGGGCCTGTCTCTGCAGGGTTAGGATAGACACGCCTGAAGAGGCCCAAGATTGCAAACCTAGAACCAGGAAGGGGAAGTCATCCTCACAGGATGAAGAACTGGAACCCCCCACCCCATCCCCCCGTGACCTCAGGGGTATGGAACCCTGTCCTCTTCTTATTCTGAGAGATGCTACTTTCCTTTTAGTTTTCCTCCTCCTTTTCCATCTGGTGCAGGTGCCTCGGGGCTGGGGACACAGGAAATATTAGCAGTAACAGCTTAGCAAGCACAGCCCTGCGCTTAATTAGTGCCTTCCTGGCCTGCACTCACCAAGTTCTCACAGGATGCTCTCAGGATAGGTACCGTTGTGCTCCCTGTTGTACAGACGGGCAGACAGAACCAGACAGATGGGATAAGTTGCTGGCACCCCACTGCTGATGAGTGCAGAGCTGGGTCTGAGGCCTGCAGCCTGGCTTCAGAGTCAGTGCTCTTGACCCTGGGTGTGTCCGTCTTGCTGGGGCCAAAGCCGGAGAGGTGGAATGGCTCACAGGACAGTCATTTCGTAACTGTGGCCAGGGCATGCTGCTGGTGTCTGACTGGGAAGTGCTGGGGAGGCTGGCCTCAGGGGTGCTGCAAGCCAAGTCTGAGCCTCGGCCTTCCCCAAGGCTCGCTGGGCAGGGCACTGCCCTCATACAACAGCCTCTTTTGCAAGGCTGGCCATCTGCTGATTGCTGCTTCCCCTTAGCCATGGCAGCTCTCAGAAAGTGACGCCGATGGCAGCAGAAGGGATTTAAATTATTGGCAAAAGGAAGAACTGGCAGACTGGGGGCCTCTGTCTCCCCGAAGGCCATTCCGGCAGGACAGAAACCTTACCGTGGAGTAAGCGCCGAGCTGCTCGAGATGCCGAATGGCTTCCTTTTTTTTTTTAAATAAAGTTATTTATTTATTTTTGGCTGCGTTGGGTCTTCGTTGCTGCGCTGGACTTTCTCTAGTTGCCACGAGCGGGGGCTACTCTTTGTTGTGGTGCCCGGGCTTCTCATTGCAGTGGCTTCTCTTGTTGCGGAGCAGGGGCTCTAGGCGTGCAAGGCTTCAGTAGTTGCAGCACGTGGCCTCAGGAGTTGTGGCTTGCAGGCTCAGTAGTTGTGGCACACAGGCTTAGTTGCCCCGCGGCGTGTGGGATCTTCCCGGACCAGGGCTCGAACCCGTGTCCTCTGCATCGGCAGGCAGATTCTTAACCACTGCTCTATGAGGGAAGTCCCCAAATGGCTTCCTTGGGCCTTGTGATCTCCCGGTGAATATCATCCCCAGCCTCTTCTTTCACCAGCCCTTGTCACGTACTTGGTGTTCCAGGTTCCAAACTGACCTCTTTCCCGATGCACGTGTCCTGCTCTCTGTAGCCTTTCCAGCTGCCCAGAACACTCTCTCCTTCCTTCTTTTCTCATGGTCAGCTCGCTTCATCCTCAGGCCTCAGCTTGGATGTCTCCTTCTAGAAGCCTTGGTCAGTGGCCCTCCCTATGGCTGCCTGCACGTCCCCGTCCTCACACTTTGCCCTGCTGTGTTGCCCTGGCTGCTTTCATGGTCTGTGGTCTCCACCAGGTAGTGAGCTCTGCGAGCAGGACAGAGTCTGCCTTGTTCCCCTTGTGTCTCCAGTGCTTAGCACAGCCCCAGGCATGCGCTGAGTACCCATGCCTGACTGTGGGACCATGAGTGATGGGTGTGAAACTTGGCCGCAGGAGGAAGGAGGCACTGGACGGTGCCCAGGCTCCCATGATTGGATGCCTAGGGAGTGATCAGTGTCTGGGCAGAAGTGGTGGGAGTCATGGTGTGTGGAAGGGGGTAGCTAATGTGGACCAGAGGCCCTATGTGGGACAGGGAGGGAATGGGAGAGTGAGACCCTGGGCAGATGGCCTCTTGCAGTTACTACCCTGTGGGCACTGGGCTGGGATCCCAAGGATGGGCCTGAAACGCTCCAAGAGGCCTCTTTGAATTAGGTGGCCTGGTGGATGGATGCACTATGGGCCTCACTACTCAACCCCACCAGCAAGCGGTTCTCAGTCCTGTCCCCTTTCTGGACGGACATTCATTCATCCTCTCCGGGCTTCAAAGCTGACCCCCAAGCAATGGAGGCCCCCCATGGCTGAGTCCTTTCCCCTGAGCAGAGAGAAGGAAGCCCAGCTGGCAGGCTGCCTCCCAGGGTTGGTTCCAGTTGCAGCCTTTGAGCTGTGCTCACAGAAGTAGTAGGGCCCTGCGTGCTGGGTTCCCATCCACACCACCCAGGTAGCACACATTAGGTGCTCTGGCCAGGGCACCGCCTGTCTGGGTGCCTGCTCATGCCTGAAACCATGCCAGGTTGGCTGGGGATAGCAGAAGGTGCCTCTAGGCAAGAAGAGGAGAGGACACCTAGGCACAAATAACCACCTTTGAGTCCAACTGTGATGAGGCCACAAAGGTGGACATGAGGGAGGACTTGGGAAAGACTTCATGGAGGAGGTGGGGGTTCCAGTGCAAGAAGGGAACCTGGGCAAAAGCACAGGCATGGGAAAGTTCAGATTGAATGCAAAGGTTGGTGAGGAGTCCAGCTGGGCTGAACTTCAATTTGTAGGATGCACAAAGAAGAGATGAGGCAGGATGGAGTTGTGGTTACACGTGTAAGCTCTAGAGCCAGGCTGCCTGCATGAGGACCCTCAATCCCCACTTATTGGCTGTGTGACCATGGCCAAGTTGCTTAACGTCTCTGTGCCTGTTTTCTCATCTGTAAAATGGAGATACTAATAGTACCCATCACGTGGGGGTGACAGGAGAATAAAATGTGTTTCTGTACAAGTGTTTAGAGCAGTACCTGGCACACAGCATCAAGAAGAGTGAGCTATTATCCTTATTTTTTTTTTAAAGCAGCTAGAAAAGTAAATTGAGGTCAGATCATAGAGGCCTTTGGATGTCATACTTTCTGTTTGCTAAACACCTGCTGTGTGCCAAGTACTTTACAGACCTTCTCACTGAGCTCCATACAACCTAGCAAAATTGTTAGCAAAGTCTCCATTTTATAGATGAGGAAACAGGCTCAGAGAGGCAGAGTAACCTGCCCAGGGTCACTCAGCCAGGTGGAGGCAGAGGTAGTAATGAAACCCAGGTCTGTCTGGCACTTAGCTCTTTCTTCAACATGGAGATTTAGAGAGATGTGACAGAGGCAGCATGGGGACATCCCCTGGGCTGGAGTCGCAGCCAGGAGCAGAGCATGGATGCTGTAGCCATGAGTCCCTAGGCTGGGAGAGTGGGAGGTGACAGGGGAAGGAGAGATGCAGGCAAGCCTGGAAGGCAAGGAGATGAGGAGGCCCCAAGGCCACAGCACACAGCTCACCATTCAGAGCTCAGGGACAAGCCATTGAGTCATTTTGGGAAAACATGACATCACTGAGTCTTGCTGTCTGCTGCCCACCTGCCAGTCCTCGTGCCCAAAGTCCTGCAAGGGGACCCTCACACCCAGGCAGCAGGGCCAGGTCAGCTCCCTGGCTTTCTGCCCTGAGTTCTCCCCAACCTCTGTAGCCCCATCTTCCCACTGCTCCCCTCCCTGCCTGCAGCCTCCACACCGCCCCCACTCATAAACCCGAATGAGGCAGGAGCTTCTGGAAGTGATGATGAGCATGAACAGCTTCCAAAAGGGCCTCCATGCCAGGCCTGTGATTGGAATTCCTGGTGGGAAGGGGACAGCTGTGTCGAGTTTTTAGAGCTGTTCTTCCCTTAAGAATGGTGCCTGCAGGACTTCCCTGGTGGCGCAGTGGTTAAGAATCTGCCTGCCAATGCGTGGGACACGGGTTCGGGCGCTGGTCCGGGAGGATCCCACATGCCGCAGAGAGGCTGGGCCCATGCGCCGCAACTGCTGAGCCTGCGCTCTGGAGCCCGCGAGCCACAACTACTGAGCCCACGAGACGCAGTACTGAAGCCCACACGCCTAGAGCCTGTATTCCGCAATGGGAGAGGCCACTGCCGTGAGGAGCACGCACACCGCGGCGGAGAGTGGCCCCCACTTGCCGCAACTGTAGAGGACCCATGCGCGGCACCGAAGACCCAACGCAGCCAAAAATAAGTAAATAAATAAATTTATAAAATAAAATTAAAAAAAAGAATGGTGCCTGCTATTCCATTGGAATCACTTTTTAAAAGTAAAGCCTGGTTGAGCTGTGTGCTCATGCTATGCCAGGTCCCAGCAGCCTCCGCCTTCCTAGAAGGTACAGTTGAGTATCTGAGAGCTCTTTATGTACTAGGTATCCTCAGGCTGGGTGATTTATTTGTGTCAATCTGATTGCATGAGGTAGCCCCATTTTATAGATGCCATTGCTGAGGCCCAGAGAGGTTAGGTGACTTGTCCAAGGTCACATAGCCAGAATTCAAACACTCGGCTGTCCAACTCCAGATGTGCCTATGCTCTTAGCCACTCCAGCCTCAAATAAAGCCATCAGAGAATACAGGACGTGGGCTGTACCGAACCTATGCCTGCCAAATTGTGTGGTGCAGACAGGAAGTGCTGGAGAATTTTCATCTCAGAGTGTGGGTTACGCCCCAGAGCTTGTTGGAGGCTGTGGAGACATTTAGGAGGTGACAGCTCCAGCTTCTTTGGCCTAGCAAACCCTGCTGACGTGGCCATCTGGGGTGAGACTCTCCCCTCTGGAAGGAGCACCGGGGCTCAGGGGGTGCCTGTCCTGGTTTTAAAGGCCAAACCTGGAAAAGGAGTATGAGTCAAGCAAGGGGCCAAGTGCCAGCTTCCTCAGCCCAGTCTGCGGGTGCAGGATGCCAGGCTGCTGCAGCTGCTGCTGCCACTCACAGCTCCCTCCCAGACCGCAGGAGGGGCTGGTGGCCAGCCCTCTCACTCTCACCACGACCTAGCAAGGGAGGCACGGTTATCCCCATTTAACAGGTGAGGACGTTGAGGCTTAGAGAGGTTTTCTGGTGCACCGGAACTCCCTTCGCCGGAAAAGAGAGGAACTGAGACTCTTTAAGTCTTCTTTCTGCCAAGAGACAGACAGAAGGAGGGAGGGGTTAGCCTGCCCTCTGACACTGAGCCGCGCAGGCTGGCTGTTCTCAGGCCTGCATTTCTGATTCATCTGCAATCACCAGGTCCTGATGTTGCAAGGCGAATAACCTCTGGAGTGAGAAAAGCTCTGATTTCCCTTGAGCTATGAGTCACCATTTCTCTGGGAGCACTTTTGAAGCCATAGAGCTCCTCCCCAGGCTTCGAGGGGCAGGTTCCTTCTCTGCCCAAGTGCCAGCCCCACACTGGCCCTGGCAGAGCCTGTCTATGGAAGGGCCAGGAAACAAAGGGCCTCCACTAGAGGCCTGGCCTTGGTGATTACCCAGCATGTGACACCCTGCCTTGCTCTCCACAGACAGGTGCCAGATTCCCAGAGGTCTGTGGGGTCTGCAGCCTTCAGGGATCCCTTGTCCCCTTTAATGCCCAAGGCCCATGTGGTCAGCACAAGTACACCTGCCCTCTCCAAAGATGTCTGGGAATCCCCCAGGATTCCCCAGTGTACAGGGCGGCTCCTCCAGACACCCCTCCCCCCACAGGAGGGAGGGGACCAAAGCCACTTACTCCCTCCTTGTCAGTCTCAGGCCTGATCACCACAGTAATAATTTCTGGAGAGTTGTCACTTTTCTCACAGAGAAAGTAGACTGTTACGTTCGACTGTAGGGGCAGTTCTGCTTCGCACTGCCCCCAGATTTTCCTTCTGCAATAAGATTTTGGCTTTGCCTCTGCTTAAATTCAAAAGCGTGTTCAAATGACTTTTCCGAAATGAGAGTCTCACCTCAGAAGAACTTTGCCTCTACCTCTACAGGTAGAAAACTGATACCTGCTTTTATTTTATTTTCATTAAATTTTATAAAATAAGTAATCCATGCCCATGGTATAAAATTGGAAAGGTACAAAAGGATATGTGGTGAAATCTCTTTCCCACGCCTGACCCAGACACCCAGGTCTTTCCACGAAGGCAACCGGCAATATTAGTTTCTTGTGTGTAAGCTGCTTTTAAATTATCTAGTTTTAAAACAAATCATACTCCACTGGGCTTCCAGTTCCGCCACCGTTTTTGAGGCACAAGTGAAAAACTGCAGCTCAGGAAGTAGTAGGGGCCGCCTGCAGAGTGCAACTCTGCCTAAGACTGTCCCTTACAAGCAGTGCTGGCTGCCCACATCCCTCAGGGGTCACCTTGGGTTCACCCACCCCACGTCCCTTATCCCCCGCAGCTCCAGGCAGCTAGCCCCTGGCTGTCCCCAGCTTCCAAGTGTGGCTCCTTCAGGCTCCACGTGAAACCGGTGCTCCCCACTGCCCCTTCTCCATTTTGCCCTCAAGTCTGGCTGGGCAGGGGCCTGCAACGGGGGCCTGTGGGGTCAGGGCCTGGTGACGGTGATGTGACCAGACTCTGCTGCCTCTTGGCTGGACTGAATGTTCAGAGTCCCCTAGGGGCTCACACAGGTAAGGTCCACTCCTATCCTGAGTGTGACCAGAGGCCTCCCTGCTCCCCTCCCCTTCTCCCCTCCTTTCCTCTCCCCTCCTTTCCTCTCCCTTCCTCCCTGCTCCTCCCCTCCTTTCTTCTTCCCCAGCATATTTATCAGGTGCTGTACAGTAAACATTAACCCTAACATAAAGCGGAAAGTGATAAGAATGGTGCAAGGTGGAGAAGAATGCTGCTAGGAGAGCCCTGTCCTTGAGACTGGCCTTCAGCAGACCCCGCCCTTCACGTCCTGGCCTTGTACCTCCTGCTGGGTGACCTTGGGCAAGTCACTTAACTTCTTTTTTTTTTTTTAAATAAATTTATTTATTTATTTATTTTTGGCTGTGTTGGGTCTTCGTTGCGGTGTGAGGGCTTCTCATTGGGGTGGCTTCTCTTGTTGCGGAGCACAGGCTCTAGGTGCGTGGGCTTCAGTAGTTGCGACACGCGGGCTCAGTAGTTATGGTTCACAGGCTCTAGAGCGCAGGCTCACTAGTGGCGGACCAGGGCTCGAACCCGTGTCCCCTGCATTGGCAGGCGGATTCTTAACCACTGCGCCACCAGGGAAGCCCCACTTAGCTTCTTTGTACCTCCCTTTCAAATCTGATTAAGGAAGGAGAGGGTGGCAGTAAGGATCCAGAGGGCTGGTGGGAGAACCTGGAGCTGCCAAAGGGCTTTCTAAGAGGGTGACAGATGTGGGGTAGGGGGGGACGGTGCTCTTCCTCTAAGGGAATCATTATGAATGTGGGGGAGGGCTCTAGGGACACGTGGGGTCTGGGCTCAGACTTAGGGCATGAATGGGGGAGGGGTGGCCCTTTGGGCAGCACTATCCTGTCTTGGCAAATGCCTTCCCTTTTCCACACAGCAATGGACCCTCCTCGGCTTTGTATTTTTTAAGTAGTGGCTTTATTTTATTTTTTAATTTTATTTTTAAAATATTTAGTTATTTAGTTGTACCAGGTCTTAGTTGCGGCTTATGAGCTCCTTAGTTGCGGCATGCATGTGGGATCTAGTTCCCTGACCAGGGATCAAACCCCGGCCCCCTGCATTGGGAGCGCAGAGTTTAGCCACTGTGCCACCAGGGAGTCCCTAAGTAATGGCTTTATTTTTGTAATAATGATAGATGTTTAACATACAAAATTCAAGTAAAATGGATGAATACTGAGAAGAAAGCAACAACTCACCCCTCAACCCTACATCCAGATGTAACTGGTTAGCTACCTGGTCCACATACTTCTCTAGGCATATATATAAAGAAAGGGGGGCAGTGGAGGGACAGAAAGTTTTATAAACATGGGGGAAATGCACAATTTAATTTAGCTTTAGGCCAGTGTTGTAAAGAGGCTGTCTGCCCCCAAAGCTGCCCCTCTCATCTGTTCAATAATCTACATGAGGGCCTGGTGTGGGGCAAGGGAACTTTTATGCCAGGATCTTTTTTTTTTCATTTTCACCAAGAACTTTATTGAACAATTTTGTTCCACTACCTTCTGCCATTTTTCAGGCAACTTCATAATTCTGTCTTCCGAAAACTTTTTATCTTTTTGAACAAACAACTGTTCCAGGTGCCTTTTACAGTCTTCCAGGGAATTGAAATTTTTTCCATTAAGAGAATTTTGTAAAGACCCAAATAAATGGAAATCCGAAGGTGCAATGTCTGGTAAATATGGAGGATGAATCAGAACTTCCAAGCCAAGCTGTAACAGTTTTTGCCTGGTCATCAGAGAAACATGCGGTCTTGCGTTATCCTGACGGAAGATTATGCATTTTCTGTTGACTAATTCTGGACGATTTTTGTCACGTGCCTCTTTCAGTTGGTCTAATTGGGAGCAGTACTTGTTGGAATTAATCGTTTCATTTTCCGGAAGGAGCTCATAATAGAGGACTCCCTTCCAATCCTACCATATACACAACATCACCTTCTGTGGATGAAGACCAGCCTTTGGTGTGGTTGGTGGTGGTTCATTTCGCTTGCCCCACTCTCTCTTCCATTCCACACTGTTGTACAGTATCCACTTTCCATTGCCCGTCACAATTTGTTTTAAAAACACGTTTTCATTATGTTTCAGTAGAGAATCGCATGCGGAAATATGGTCAAGGAGGTTTTTTTCGCTTAACTTATGTGGAACCCAAACATCAAAGCGATTCACATAACCAAGCTGGTGCAAATGATTTTCAAGGCTTGGTTTGGATATTTTGAGTCTGTCGGCTGTCTCCTGCGTGGTATAACATTGATTGTTCTCAATTATTGTTTCAATTTGATCGCTATCAACTTCAACTGGTCTACCCAACCGTGGAGCCTCGTCCAGCGAGAAATCTCCAGCGCAAAACTAAAAAAACCACTTTTGACACGTTCCATCAGTCACAGCACCTTCTCCATACACTGCACAAATCTTTTTGTTCGTGCCAGGACCTTTAAAACCTCTTTAAATTCAGACAAATCACAAAAAGGGAGCCGGTTGAATCACAGATCTTCCTTGACTTACGATGAGGTTACAGCCTGATAAACCCATCATAGATTGAAAATGCAGTTAATACACCTAATCTACCAAACATCATAGCTTAGCCTAGCCTACCTTAAACGTGCTCAGAACACTTCCATTAGCCTACAGTTGGGTAAAATCATCTCACACAAAGCCTAGTTTATAATAGAGTGTTGAACCTCTCATGTAATTTATTGAATACTGAAAGTTTATAACAGAACAGTTGTGTGGGCATAGAATGGTTGTAAGTGTTATCAGTTGTTTACCCTCGTGACCGTGACTGGGTGACTGACTGGGAGCCCCAGCTGATCATACGGCATATCACTAGCCCCAATTCATGTACGGTTGCTACTGAATGTATGTCGCTTTTGCACCATCATGAAAGTCAACCAGCTTAAGTCGGGGACCTTCTGTAGTACACTCTGGCTGTAGAACAGTGGCTTCCAATCTTTTGGACCAAAGCCTCAGACAGAGACACACACACATCACTGAAACGAAAGTCGTATGACACTCGTGCATATCCTTATTACGCATCCTTAACACACTCTGATACTTCCTGTCTATACAATTCTGTTCTTTAAAAAAATAAAAGCTTGTCCAACCTACCAAATTGATTGCACAACTGAAATTTGAAACGTATGGCTCTAGAACAGTGATTTTCAAACTTGAGCGTGCATCAGAATCACTTGCAGCACTTGTTAAGACAGCTTGCCATGCCCACCCCGAGAGATTCTGATTGAGGAGGTCTGGGGAGGGGCCTGAGAATGTGCATTCTGTCAAGTTCCCAGGTGCCTCTGGCCCACTTTGAGATCCCACCCTCCTAGAATATGTTTTTCTTGTTTTTTTATTTTGCGGTACGCGGGCCTCTCACTGCTGTGGCCTCTCCCACCGCGGAGCACAGGCTCCGGACGCGCAGGCTCAGCGGCCATGGCTCACGGGCCCAGTCGCTCCGTGGCATGTGGGACCTTCCCGGACCGGGGCATGAACCCGTGTCCCCTGCATCGGCAGGCGGACTCTCAACCACCGCGCCACCAGGGAAGCCCCTAGAATATGTTTTAAGACAATGTACTCCCTTGGCAGAGACTACCAGAGGGTTTTCTGTGTTCAACAGATAATGATTGCTGATGGCTAGCACAAGCATTGCAGGTCTCTGGCAGTTTTGAGGATGCTGATCGGGCACTGTCTTTGGGATCTTCAACACCACACTCCTGAAATCCAGCTCACTATTAATATCAAGTGCTGAAGAAAGGTCCTGCTAAGCAAAAGGACATTTATGCCCAACCTTGGTTGAATTGCCTGCCTCTTAATACCAAGCCCACAGAACATAAAACGCCCCCAGCCCTTTTGAAAACACTGTTCTACAGGCAACGAAAGGTGCCATTTACCGTGTGGATTGCACCTTTCTGTTTTTTTAAACAGAAGAAGGGAGGTGAAGTGTGAGCACCCCATGGAGAAAGCTGTCCCCTGGCTCTGGTTGGGGTCTGGTGGATTTCACTGTCCCCGGATTGCCAGCTTTAATGGGAAACTCTTCCTAGCCTGAGTGCCCGCATCAGCACCCGAGCTTTCCAGCCTGCTAACTTCTGAAACTGGCCTATAGTTCCAAGCTGCCTCTGTTCCTCCAACCAGGGGACTCAGCCCCCACCCCTAATCCTTCCCCTTCCCCTTCCCCTTCGTAGCCTTGGGGCCCTGCCCCAGCCCTGCAGTTTTCCAGAAGCCAGCCCTCAGCTGGGAGCAGCTTCGTGAGGGAGAGAAGTGTTAAATGGGCACAGAGCCCTTCTGTTCCATTAACAATGGCCCGTTGATGACTGGATCCTGCCCGGTTGGCCCCCTTGACTGGACTTCGGAGAGGAGGAAAGACTCCAGCCCCCCAGGCAGCTACTTCTGGGTGTGAGGTTGATTCAGAGGCCAAGGCCTCTGTCTGCCCACAGAACCTCATTCTTCAGGCCCTGATGCAGCAGTGAGAAGCCCTCTCACCCCTCCCATCCCATCCCAGGGGTAGTTTGGGGCCCCAGGAGTGATTCACTTCAGTCTAATTCAACAAGCATCTATTGACCAGCTCCTGGGCACTGAGGCCCAGTGCTAAGTAGCTGTGGGAATAAGAATAACTGCTGACATGAATTCAGTGCTTATTATAGTCAGCCCCACCCTGGCTACCCAACAGAGTCACTAGGGAGCTTATAAAAATTGCAAAGCATAGACACTTCCCCCACCCCCAAATTTTCAGGAGTGAATCCCGGGCACCATTTGGTAAAAGCTCTCAAAGTGCTTCTCACGCCCAGCTGAGATTCAGCGCCACCAGCCTCCTGCTAAACGCTACGCTGAGCACTTAACTTGCAGCATCCGGTTTCATGGGGTGCGTGCTTGTGGGAGGCTGAGTAATTCCTCCCCCCACAAGATCTCCACATAGGAATCCCCACATCTGTGGACATGTTACATCACATGGTAAAAGGGACTTTGCAGTGTGATTAAGGATTTTGAGATAGGGAGCTTATCCTGGATTATCCAAGTGGGCCCAGTGTAATCATCAGGGTCCTTATAATAGGGAGATTTGACTGCAGAAGATGCGGTCTGAGTAATACATTAAGAAAGACTGAACCAGCCATTGCTGGCTTTGAAGATGGAGGAAGGGGCCATGAGCCATGGAAAGCAGGCAGCCTCTAGAAGCTGGAAAAGGCAAGGAAGAAGGTTCTCCCAGAGACTCCAGAAGGAATGCAGGCCTGCTGACACCTTGATTTTAGGCCAGTGAAACTGACCTTCGACTTGACATTCAGAACTGGAAGATAATAAATACGTGCTGTTTTAAGCTACAAAGTTTGTGGTAGTGTGTTAACACAGGGCTACTACTAACCGTATTTTATAGACGAGGCACAGAAATATGAGGCACTCACTTGGGGTCACACAGCTAGTGGATGGCAGAGCTGGAACAGAAGGAACTCAGGTGCATCTGACCCCTTAATCTGTGCTCTCTCCACCTTACTGCACTGCCCCTACTTTGCAGCCAAACAGACATGAATTCAAATCCCAGTTCTGCCATGTTCTGTCTTTGTGTCCTTTGCTAGTGATGGGTACATCTGGCCGGGGGGAGGCTGCATGGGGGAACACGTGACAACCAATTGGAATGCTAGGGTGGGCCAGGTTGTTTCCAGGTGGAGCACCATGTGGAAGAGTTTGGACTTGATTCTGAAGGAATGGAGCCCACGGGGTGCCAGCCTATTCTTCCCTCTGCATTTCACGATGCTGCCTCAGACTTTCAGGCCCACTCAGTCTCTGGTATCTGACCCTACTGCAGCAACCCAGCTCCCATGCAGAACTGCAGGGTTGGGGCCAGGAGCAGCATTCTACTCACTGTCACCTGCAGCCAGTGACAACTGCTTGTCTGGGGTGATGAGTAAGCTCCCATTTCACGGAAGGCCAGCAATGGGCCAGTGCCTCCAAAGCACATCTCTTCGAAGGCTCTCCTGCAGCCCTGCATTTGGGGCCATGCATGTCTTAGAGAAGGAATGTGAGCTATAAAGAGGTCCAGAGAGTTGTTCAGAGTCACACAAGTTGGTACAGGTCCTGGCCAAGACTCTGACCTGCCCACTGCTGTACAGCTCCTGCCTTTTGGCTAAACCTGCCCACTCAGTGCTACAGCATAGTGGTTGAGTCCGTGGACTGTGGAGACAGACTTCCTGGGTTCCAATCCCACCTGATAACTGAGGGCAAGTTGTTTGGCCACCGCTTGCGTTAACAGGGGGTGGTGATTACTATCTATGAAGGTACCGTGGTACCTTTCTCACAGGGTTGTCCTGAGGACTAAATATATTTATGTGTGTGAAGTGCTTGGAACAGTGCCTGGTTCATTAGAAGTGTTAACTTCTGTTATGATTCAACTCCCCTAGGGCACAGACTCTTTTCCTCCCTCTATTCCCAGTGGCTCTTCCCATGCTTTGCACAGAGCAAATACTCAGCAAATGAATTTACTGGTTGAATGTGAGCTTTTATTAGCCAGAGGCTCACTAGGTACTTTCCCAAATATATGCACTTTTCAAAAATTCCACCTTAGTTATTCAAACCCTTCTCTTCCTCCTTCTTGCCTGGGAGCTGCAGAATTGCCATAAAGCAGCCTGAAGCTTGCTCTGCCCAGGGGTAGGTCCCATGAGCAGTTCAGAGATAACCAGGCATCCCCAGGTATCACCAACCCTTGAGTGCAAGGTAACTGGCACAGTTAGCATGGCTGCCCAGATCTCCTCAGTTCAAGGCCATGGCTGACCCACCTGCTCAGGCCTCCTCTGGGTCTCTGAGCCCTGTGGCAGCACAGCTCGAGCACCTAGTCCCGAGTGGCCTCCTAGCTCCTCTCCTATCTGAAGCTCACACCAGGCCGTCCAGCTGATGAGAGGGTCAGATGTCGTGTCATCCCCTCCAGAGTCCTGTCCCCGTCTTTCTTCTTCCCCTACTGTGAGGATGGGCTTCCTCATCGTTTTACTTCCTCAGAAAGCCCCCAAGCTTGTCCTTGCACGTGAATAGACTCCAGGAGGGTGGCCAGTCCATGGTGTTCCAAAAAGCCAAACTCGGAATTCCAGATTGGACTCAACTCCTTCACTCCTGCCCCAGGAAGGCCATTTCTGCTCAATCTTGTCACCCACCTCTAGCTCCATTTTCCAAAGACCTCTTTAAAACCTGCCTACTGTTGTGGCGGCTGGTTTTCTTTTCTTTTTTTCTATTTAATTACACTTTTTTTGGTTTTGAGATAATTACAGATACATGTGCAGTTTTAAGAAATAATACAGAGAGATCCCTTGAACCCGTTATGCGGTTTCCCCCAGTGGTGAAAAACTCTAGTGCAATATCACAACCAGGATGCTGATGCTGATATAGGCAAGATTCAGAACATTTCCATCACCACAAGGACCCCTCATGTTGCTGTACTATAGTTATGCCCACTTCCCTTCTGCCCTCACCATTCTTTAACTCCTGGCAATACTAATCTGTTCTGCTATCTTATAATTTTGTCATTTCAAGAATGTTATATAAATGGAATCATGCAGTATGTCACCTTTTGAAATTGGCTTTGTTCACTCAATACCTCACACATTCATTCAAGTTGTTGTATCTGTAGTGCATGCCTTTTTATTGCTGAGCAGTATGCCACGGTATAAGGGAGCTGGTTTTAAATGGACCACTCAAACATAGGCCTAAAAGCTTCCCAAGCACCGTATCCCAAGTAAAACAAGAATACTGGCATGTTCACCCGGCATCCACGCCTGGTCAACAAGAGATCAGCAACCCTCCTGTCAGTATGGCCTTGCTGCTGAGCTAGGGTGCACACCGGCAGCAGCTCCTCTGGCTGAGATGCCCTGAGGTGGCGCTCTCTAAGGAAGCTGGGTGCTCTCTAAGGCACGGCTCTCAATCTTCGATCACCTAGGGAGCTTTAAACAATTGATGCCCAAGCCATACCCAGACCAATTCAATCATCATCTCTGGGTGTGGGACCCGGGCCTCAGCAATTTCTGAAACTCCAGGTAATTCTCACGTGCTGTCAGGGTCGAAAAGCAGTGCTCAAGCAGATTCAGCAAATGCACAACAGCGTGCTACCCCTCTAGCCGCAGTAGACGTCACCAAGCAGTCACCACACTCTTTTCCTGCGGAGAGCGACCTTTTCAAACACGCTTCAGGCAGCCACTTCCAATTGATCGGCCTTGGCCCAGGAATCGAAATGACTTGCCCTCCCAGCTGAGAAGGCTGAAACTGTTTGGCAACCGCCATATCCAGGTGTGTCTAGGCCTGGGACCTGATGCATTAGGTGAGCGGCCCTCCAAATCATGCCAGAAAGGAGTGTCCTTGGCCCATAGTAATAGCAGCAGCAAAGCCACAGCAGGCAAGGGTTTTCTGGGCTGGTTCCATAGGAAAAGGCAAAGTGAATCAGCCAGTGTCCTTCCCCTGCGGCAGCCTGCAGCCCAGCTGGGAGAGAGATGTGCGTGCAGGGTGTAAACCAACAGTGCCATCAGCATAGACAGGGTCTGGCTCACACTGGTCCAGACCTGTAATGATGACCAGCCTGTGTGCAGTCCTCCTTATTTTCAGAGCCTCACACAAGCTTACCTGATGCTCACGACAACGCTGTGGGGCTGACCCAGGCTCAGAGCAGTTAAATACCTTGCTTAAAATCACCAGAGAGGGCTTCCCTGGTGGCGCAGTGGTTAAGAATCTGCCTGCCAATGCAGGGGACATGGTTCGAGCCCTGGTCCGCGAAGATCCCACATGCCGCAGAGCAACTAAGCCCGTGCACTACAACCAACTACTGAGCCTGCGCTGTAGAGCCCACGAGCCACAACTACTGAGCCCACGTGCCACAACTACTGAAGCCCGTGCTCCGCAACGAAGAGCAGTCCCCGCTCACCACAACTAGAGAAAACCCACATGCAACGAAGACCCAATGCAGCTATAAATTAATTAATTACTTTTAAAAATCACTAGAGAATAAATGGGAGAGCTGGCACCCATACCAAGTCTGATTGCAAGTCCCCCCTGTCTAGTCCTCAGAGCAGTTAGACATTGACAGCCTGGACCTCTCTCCCCACCTTCAGACTCCGGCTCTCCTCTCCAAGGGCTGGGTATAGATGGACTCCTTCGTGGCCATTGATCAGCCCAGACAATAGCAGTAGTCGGTGTGGGCTAAGACCCAGGCTGCTCCCCTCTCTCCTACCGCTACCTCCCCTACAGATCTGGCGCCTGGATGGTAGGCAGAACTCCCTGGTGAAAAAGAGAAGAGTCACAAGGAATAAAGCCCCTGCCTACTGTTAACAGGAAGGATTAAATGGGGGCTTGAGGAAACTGTGGGACTGCGGACCACCCTGGACGATCCAAATTCTGTATCCTCTGCATTGAAGACAGTAGGATTGGAAAAAAAACCAGGGAGCAAAAGAAATTCTCCTCTCCATCTGTCCCTTACATGAACATTCTCCAGTGCAGAAAGTCTCCTTGGGAATGTCAGTCAGTAGGAGAAAGCAGGAAGGGGACCCTGGGCTTATGCATTGAGAGTTTTTCTCTTCCCGGTAATCTCAGAAATCCTGTCATGGTGGCTCAGCACCACAAAGGCTAATTTTGTACTTGCATCACCTCTGATGCAGGTGGGGTGACTCTCCAGCAGCGGCTCAGGATCTGGGCTGCTTCCACATTGTATTAAGCTAGTTGGAACATGTGGTCTCCAGTCTTGTCACAGCAAGAGAAGAGAGGACCTGGGGAATGTGTGGGATCATTTTACAGGACTTGAAGTGGCTTATATCACTTTAACCTACATCCCCACAGGTCAGAACCTGGTCACTGGCCCAACCTAACTGCAGGAGGGGCTGGGGAAGGTAGAGAGCATGTGGGTACCCGGTGAGCACCAAGTTTCTGCCAGTTGTTTCCCTAGAATTTCACCCACACAATATATTATGGAACATTTGGTTCTTCAATCCAGTATGGGAAAAAGCGGCACCACGCATCATTTTGATCTGCCCGTATATGCTTTCTTTAGGCAACTGGCCTCAACCTTTTTCTGCTGTAATACCCATGGCAGATTATGTTCACACTCAAGATGCACTCCAATGGACTTGCCCAAATTTTCTCCAAATCCAAAAACCACTTTGTAGGAAAGCCCTAAGACTTCTAAAATTTTTGGCTCTTATTCATAAAAACATACAAAGGCATGTGAGTGACAATATAAAATTAGCCGTGTGAAGATCTCTGCCAGCTGTGGTGTGGAAGGGATCGGCAGCCATTCTGTGCAGTGTCCTAGGCTCTCTGTAACGCTGCCTCCACTCTCATTCATGAAAGCACAAGCCAAGCGAGGGAGAAAGGTAGAATTATAAGAACCTTGCATCCATTGCAGTTCTTTTCAAAAGGAATTTTTTTTTTTTTTTGCAAATTTTGATGCTTTAACTATTCTTAGTGACCTCACCATTAATTGTAATCTGTGGTGTTTTGTTCAGTAAAGGCCTTTATGTGTTAAATGAAAGGCTTGGAGGATGGATGTACAAGGCACATGTGCTTGAATGGAAGGTTTATGTAGGAGGAGACTTGGAATTTGGCTGGCATTGAGGGGTGATGTCAGACAGCAGAATGGTAAACTAAAGGAGGGTGAGGAATTTTGTTTGGTAGCCAGTAAGGATCCCGTAAAGTTGGAGGGGCAAGCTGGTTTTATCTCACATGCCAGCTCTAATGGATTGGCACTGCACTGAGAAGGCTTATGAGGCTACATCTAGTCTCAGCTGAAAAGAGGACAATGATTGATTAGTGATGTCTGCCCCAGGCATAGGACTGCTGAGTGGAATGTGTACCATTTATTTGACATCCCTGTGCTGAAGGTTATTGAGTGGGCTAAGCTATGAGAGTCAGGGTGATAAAGTTTGGCAGGGCCATCACTAACCTGGGAGGCAGGAGACCTATGTAGTAGTTCAAGTTTTGTCACCATCCAGTTATGCCTTGGTCAAGCACTTCCCTTCTCTGAACCTGAATTGCTATAGATGAAGAAAGAGGAAGCGTGGATAAGAAAATTTCCAAGTCCTTTCCAATCCTGACATTCTGCAGTTTTAGGGCAAAAGCCATGTTTTTCATGATTGGTGGGGTAGTGTATAGGACAAATTTCTCTTGGACCTTTCCGAAAGAAATGCACACTTGCACAGTTGAAGGCAAGTACAGCTAGAGTTGGGAAGCCGAGCTGCTTTGTGTAAGGCTGCTGGCCTGAGTCCCTGCTGACAGCATGATTTTGTCCTGGGGGCAAAATCCACTGGCATTCAACTTGACCCCAGCCTGACAGAGCTGAGGCCTGATGCCTCTGTTCACCACAGCCAGAGTGGAGCTGGCTACTCCGCAGGGCTCCATTGTACCCCATGGCTTCTGTCATTCTGCAGCCGCACTCCTGTCAGCGCACTCAGCACTTCCTGGAGATGGGGGGCCGTATGGAATTTGTGAGCAGCTCTGGCCTATAGGGAAGCTGGGGAGAGAGCATCCTTAAGGGTTCTGCCTATGGTGTTTCTGGGTCTCTCTTCGGCTGCTCTGCTGCTTCAGGGCTACAGGTGACTGCAGTGCTCGGGACGGGGAAAGTCAGCAAGTTTATCCCCAGATGAGGCTGAGAGAGGATGAGATGCCCAGAGCCAAATGCTATCCATAAATGAGCAGATGTTGGCTCTGCCTGAGGGGTGTCTCTAGCTGTGGTCAGATCAGGTCATCACTGTTTCCTACACCCTGGTATTTTTAGGGGACTGAGACCCCCCCACACACTGCAACCATTCCAGTACTTGCCACTAGTCACAAGCCACAGAGTCTGCTGCATCTGTAAAGACAGGGTGAGTGGTTCCTTAGCAGGACCATTTATCACAACTTGGGCTTGCATTAAGCATTTCACCAGCATCTTACTGAATTCCTCACGACCACTGAGTATACAGTAGATGCTGTTAAGTGTCCCATTTATAAATAATGAAACCACTCAAGTAAAAGTTCCTTTCCTAAGGTCACAGGGCTTCAAAGTCAATATGTAAAAGCAAAGAAGTCAAGACAGTCACTGTATAATTTGTTCAGGCTTTTCCAAGATGTCTGTCTGTGTCTCTATGTCTGTCTCTGTCTCTTTCCCTCTCTCTCTCTCTATACATAAAATCAATGGCATGTTAGTCATCTTCCTCACTAACATGGGGGAAGAGAAACTACAAGAAACTCAGCCAATTCTTAAACACAGTTATGAATCCATTCATTCACCTCACAAACATTATGAGCCCTGCCACGTGCCAGGCGCTGTGGGTGCAGCAGAGAACAGGAATGCTGTCCAAGGAAGGAACCAGGGATCCTCCTGGAGTCCTCTGTTGCCCTCCTTCACCCTGCCTATTGTTTATGAATTCTTTTTTTTTTTTACTGTGGAAAATAGACATACCATAAAATGTACTATTTTAACTTTTTTTTTTTTTTTTTGCTGTACGCAGGCCTCTCACTGTTGTGGCCTCTCCCGTTGCGGAGCACAGCCTCCGGATGCGCAGGCTCAGCGGCCATGGCTCACGGGCCCAGCCGCTCTGCGGCATGTGGGATCTTCCCAGACTGGGGCACGAACCCGTGTCCCCTGCATCGGCAGGCGGACTCTCAACCACTGCGCCACCAGGGAAGCCCCTATTTTAACCATTTTTAAGTGCACAGTTCAGTGGCATTAAGTGTATTCATGTTGTGCCACCTTCACCACTATCCACCTCCAGAACTTTTTCATTTTCCCAAACTGACACTGTGCCCTCATTAAACACCAGCTCCCCATTTCCCCTCCCCCCAGGGCCAGGCAACCACCCTTCTCCTTTCTGTCTCTACGAATTGCGCTCCTCTAGGTACCTCATGTACGTTGAATCATACGGGATTTGTCCTTTTGTGTTTGGCTTATTTCACTTCATAAGCATACTGTCCTCAAGGCTCATCCACGCTATGCAAGTCACATGCACCACGCGGGTTTCCTTAAGGTTTCACATGTCTGTCCTTCCTCTTGTCCACTCTGTCCCTGCTTGCTCAGGCCGCCTCCTCTCTCCTGGACCAGTGCAGAAGGGACAGCCTGCTTTCCCGGCCTCCAGTCCTTCCTTCTTCCAATGCATTTTCCACGCCGCTTTCAAAGTAATCTTACATTTCTCTTTTTAAGCTTCAGATGAGATTTTAAAGCTTATTCATTAAAGTGGTACATGTGCATGGTTGTCAAAAATTCAAATCCAAAAGGGTAGAAAGTGAAAAGAATCATCACTTAATACTCCATTTTTGTAGCTGCGCATCAGCGTTTTTAACCCCTGCCTGGCTTGCTTTCATTGTGCCAATGCACTGCAGTTACTTAGCCAGCCCTGTCTGCTGAGACACTCAAGTCGCTTCTCACACGTTGGACTTCCAGAGCTGGGTGCACATCCTTGGCCACGAATCTCAGCCCACGTCCAGGTCGGTTCCAAAGAAGCCAACAGACTCCTCACCAGGCTGCCTGGCTGCATGGCTAGGGGCCTCCTGGATACCAGCCTCTGCTGCAGCTCCTGACTGGGCAAGGGCTGGAAAGCCCAGAGCAGTGGGTCGGCTCCGACGTGGCCCAGGGCCTAGGGTTCAGCGTGAGAGGCACGGGAGGTACCTGTGCGGACAGGGAGGCTGGGACTGTTCTCGGGGCCCGTATCCGTGCAGCCATCAGCGTTCTGCACAGGATGTGCTTCTCACACAGCTGAGCAGGCCCTGGGGGTAGAGAGCGTGCTGCCCCATACCCCCGCACAGCCAAACGGGGCCGAGGGGCAGCGGGGTCTGTCCCGGCCAGGGCTGGCTCCCTCCGAGTCTGTGGAGGCCCCACCCCCACCAGGCTGGCCTCAGCCCCTTGGTCCACCTCGTGGCTCTGGCCCACAGCTTCTCGCGAGTTCTTGGATGCCCACTGCCACTCAGGTGACACATACCCCCACCTTTGGAGCACGTACTCTGGCTCTATCTTGGCTGAGGTTGGACATGTGCCCAAAAGGAAGTTTTAGATGGTTTGTTCTTGGGAGAGGAAGCTGGAGCCCTGGGATGTGAGGGACCTGGGGAGGAATGATAGCCCCAGGCTGCGCAGGGGAGCATCCGTCAGCCAGGCCTCCATCCACTTCCTCCTTCTCTCATTCCTTCGCTCACTGGTTCATCCAACGGCTCCTGGCCATTTACTCTCTTGTCAGATGCTAAGCTCGACAGCCCAAGCCATCTCTGGGCGTCCCTTTGTGAAACAGAACCTTGCCTGGACAG
The DNA here is from genome assembly GCF_003676395.1 of Aethalodelphis obliquidens. NCBI lineage: Eukaryota > Metazoa > Chordata > Mammalia > Artiodactyla > Delphinidae > Aethalodelphis > Aethalodelphis obliquidens. The sequence goes on along the minus strand of NW_020837981.1, from coordinate 12,707,928 downwards.
GCCCCTGGATGGATTCCTGCATCCCCCAAGCAGAGGTCACCTATGAGCACGTGCACTCCTGCCCTCCGTCTCCACTCTAGGGGATCCAGAGACAACTCACAGAAAGCCCCCCGAGGTCTCCCTTCCCGGGTGTCTGGCGACACGGCATGGTTGTGGCAGCCTCCCGGCCCCCGAGGGCTGCCGCTCATGAGTTAGTTCAGAATTTTCCCACGATGGGCTTCACTGCTTGCATCTCTGCCCAGGAGCCTCGTCCATCTCAGCTCCTGGCCTCCCTCGGCTCAGGCGGCTGCCCCTCCTGCGCAGTGCAAAGGCTGTGAGCAGGGCCTGCCACAGCTGAGGCCCCAGTCCCCACTGTGCTCTTGGCCGCGAGCAAGACAAGGGAGGGGAGTGGAGCTTTGCTGCCTGATGCAACGTCTGGCAGGGCCCATCCCTTATCAGAGCGCCATTCACAGCAGACTCTGGGACCCCACCTCCCCCCACGGGAGGCAGCGGCGGGCCCAGGGCCTGCCTGGGAGCCATCCAAGTAGAAAGCTGTTCTCTTGTGAAGGCCCCTTGCCAGGTCACGAGGGAGGCCTGAGCAGAAAGGCCTCCGAGGGGAGAGCCGGGTAGGAGAGCTGCTGCCTAGAGTTTCGGGCCTCAGATCACAGCCTGCTTTCTTTCCAGTGCGCTCCCTCACTGAGATTGCCTGGGATGCCTTCGCTGGTTTCTGCCCTCCCTACTGTTAGCCCATAGCTGGAGAGACTTGGAACTGAAAGCCACAAGGCCTAGTTTCTTTATCCTAAAAAAGGCAGATTGATATAATTGATTGATATAATTCAAGAGACTGATGTATGTGAAGCCCCAAGTGCCAAGGTTTGCCCATAGTACACACATGTAGCACACACATGTAGTATATACGTGTAGTACCCGCTCAGCCCACGCTTGTAGTACACACTCAGGACATATAATCAGTGCATACCCGCAGCACAGGTCACAGCGCACACATATGCTTCACTCAGGGAACAATGGCTTTTTCTTCTTCCTCTTTGTATTTGCCATCAACTTAGAATGATTAAGCATCTCACAGTGGGCTAAGTGCTTTGGAAAAGGCATCCATCTATTCATTCTACGAAAATTATGAGACACCTACTATGCCTGGTGCACATAGAGCAGGGCACTGGGCATACAAGGATGAAGCAGACAGAGAGCTCTCCCCTCAGAGAGCTCACACTCCAGTGACTGAAATAGGCAGCAAACAAGTACACTTCCATCCTGGAAGGAAGTAAAGCAGGGTGCTGAGAGGGAACATGATAGGGAGAGGGGAGATGGTCAACTTTAGGTCAGTGGTCAGGGAAGGACTCCGGAGGAGGGGACATTTGAGCTGAGTACTGAGTATAACTGGGCCCAGGACGGCTGCCCCACTCCCCACTGCCTCCAGGCAGAGCTGGGCTGGCACCTGCCCCTGGTGCCCTGGAAATATGACCTCCACTGGCATCCCAGCAGGGACGTGCCACCTTTTCCTTTGGCTGTCACAATTTCCTTTTGCTGGTGTTGGGGGGAGGGAAGGTATCAAGTACTCCCCTGGGAGACGGCATCCGTCAAGTAAAGGAAGAGATTTTTCATTCTTCCCATGAGCTAAGCAAGGGGGGCACCACGGGTTTGGGGAGGGAGGTAGTTTTGTCCAGTGTCACAGATATCACAGACACACTTCTTGCAAAGGGCCTCCTGCAGGCCAGGTTCTACCTGAGTGACCCCCATCCCAGCCCTGTCCTCGTCCCTCATGACCCATGACCTCCTGGCATCTGTGACCCTCTGCTACCCCCGGGTCTAAACCTCTCTCGCCTGCCTGCCCACTTGCCTGCTGGCCTGCCAAAGCTAACCCTAGGGGTAGCCTGCCTGGGCAGGGCAAAGGAGCCAACAGCCTGCCTGCGGTTTCATTTGGAGGGAGTTTTCACCCTTGCATCTTCCTTTTAGGGCAATGTCGTGAAGGTTCTCAGGAATCTGGTATTATTCGGGGGGTGAGGGGGCTGGGACAGCGACTCAAAAATAGAAACAGTGCCCGGAAGGGAGGGGAGGAGAAGGTTCAGGATCTTTGTCATCGAGGCAGCCAAAGTTGTAAATCTTACCAAAGATGTTAGACCCAAAAGAGAGAAGACAGTGAACGCAACTCCCCCTGGGCCACACCTGCCTTTTCTCCCTCTCCCATGTACCAGATACTGCTCCTCACAGTAACCACCCTTTCCATGCTACCAGTGAAGAAAGTGAGGCCCAGAGAGGTTAAGTCACTTATACAATGCTACACAGCATGGTAGACATGCAGAAAGGACAAGAGTCCAGGACTTTTGGTCCTAGCTCCTTCTGCTTCCATCACATCATCAGATCCAGGCAACTCTCAGCTGAGAGCCGAGAGAGAAGAAAGCCAGGATTTCAACCCTTTGTGCTCTGCAGACTCAGTACGGGGGCTCACCCTCCCAGCAGGATAGGTGGCCTCGCATCCCACCACAGGCTAAACTGGGTGCATGGGGAACATGGCCCTGCCCGGCATTCTGCAAACGAATGCTGACAGCCTTCCAGGCACCAGCTTCAACGGGTTGACTCACCAGTGATTTGCTGGGCAGCTGATATGTGGTGGATGCCATTCTAGACGCTGGTCCTGACTTCAGAGAACTTGCAGTCTGGGAATGGGAGAAAGACAGACCATCAGCTGGAAAGCCCAACCACATGTGCTATGGCGGGGGTGGGGGGGGGTGTCACTGTGGAACATCAAGAGGCTGGAATGACGTCGATCTGAGAGGGGTGATCAGGCTGCTGCTGGAGGAACCTTGGGCAAATTAATTAATCTCTCTCAACCTCAGTTTCCTCATCTGTAAAATGGGCTGGTCGCTACCTAATAGGGCTTTTGTGAAATGAGGAAATGCAAATCAAGTGCTTAGCGTGACACCAGGCATAGAGTAGTAACTTTATAAATTTCAATAAATTTCATCTACCCATATCCTTCTAGTTGACTCTTTCAACCAGAGTGTAAGCCCCATGAGGGTATGGGCTGGGTCTGCTTGTTCACTGCTGTATTGCCAGTGCCTAGAATGGCACATAGGAGGTGCTCAGAAAATTTCTGTTTAATGAGTGCATAGGAAATGGCCCAGAAGAATTAGGAAGAGGCAAAACTATTCAGTTGCCCTTGAAATGGCCTTGCGGCCCTCTTCCCTCCTGGCTCCCCTCCAACTACCCACACTCACAAAGCACCCCAGCATTCTGCCAGGGAGAGCTGCCCACTGCCCCACCACCACTCCGCCCTGCACAGCTGAGGAGCTCCACTCCAGCTGCCAGGGTACACATCTGTCTTCTGACAAGCCTCCTGCTTTCTCCAGAGGGTAGATTTTCTGGCTGTCCCTAAAGCCACTTCCATTGTGTGATGAAGGTGCAGCCCTGGGACCCTCCTTTCTGCCCTCCCACTCCCCCATGTCATCAGCTTGGAAGAAATTCATTATTCCCAGAAAGAAGGATGGTCCTGGATGTCCTGCACAAGGTCACAATAAGATTTTTCCAAACTTGGAGCAGACTGTCTCCCATGGATGAGGGTCCTTGTGGAGAAAGGGGTAGACTTTTGGAAGAGGGGGTTGTGCTGGAATCTTGCGGCTTGTGGTATGGGACAGTGTGTGTGTGTGTGTGATGGTGAGGACGAGTGAAAGAAATGGTGATTCAGGCTCCACTGGGCAATGGTGTTTTTACTCCAGCTTTAAAAAATATATACACTTTCCGCTAAGAGTCATTTATTCCTTTAACCATTCTGTCATTTAGCAGCCGTGCATGAGTGTCTCCTGTGTGCCTGGCCCAGTGCTAAGGGATAATGAGGGAGCCAGACAAACTCCCCGCCCTCCCCAAAGGGATGATCAGCACTGAACAAGTCATTACAAGTGGGCCTGCTTTATGACAAAGTCTCAGGTGCTAAAGAGAGTCTTTGTACTGTGGCGGGCGGAGGAGGCCCTAACCTATCCCGGGGAAGCTGCCCCACGAAGCTGAGACCCGAAGGCCGAGGCCATGTGAAGGATTTTGTTAGAATTCACATGCTATGGTGGAAAACCTTTAGTTAATTTTTAAAAATTTATACATCCGGGACTTCCCTGGTAGCACAATGGTTAAGAATCCGCCTGCCAATGCAGGGGACACGGGCTCAATCCCTGGTCCGGGAAGATCCCACATGCTGCGGAGCAGCTAAGCCCATGTACCACAACTACTGAGCCTGCGCTCTAGAACCCGTGAGCCACAACTACTGAAGCCCGCATGCCTAGAGCCTGTGCTCTGCAACAAGAGAAGCCGCTGCAATGAGAAGCCCATGCACCACAACGAAGAGTAGCCCCCGCTCATCGCAACTAGAGAAAGCCCGCGCGCAGCAACGAAGACCCAACGCAGCCAAAAAAAAACAAAAACAAAAATTATACACCTGCATGGTAAAATTTCTAATAGTGCACAATGTTACACAGCAAACACTAAGACTCACCCCACCCTTCTCTCCTGACCTACCCGTCCCTTTGTTACAGGCCTTGTGTATGCCTGTGGTCACAGTCCACTTTTCTCTCCCTTAATTTTTTTTTTTCAAATGGGATCATACTACATCAGAGGTTCGTAACCTGGGATGATTTTGTACCTCCCCCCTGCCCAGAGGACATTAGACAACGTCTGGAGATATTTTTGATTGTCACATCTGAGCAAAGGGGATTCTACTGTTATCTAATGAGTAGAGGCCAAGGATGCTGTTAAACATCCTACAATGCACAGGACAATCCCCACAACAAAGAATGATCTGATCTAAAATGTTATTAGTGCTGACATAAAAAAGAACGAAATAATGCCATTTGCAGCAACATGGATGGACCTAGACTGTCATACTGAGTGAAGTAAGTCAGAGAAAGACAAATATCATATGAAATTGATTATATGTGGAATATCAAAAAAAGGCACAAATGAACTTATTTACAAAACAGAAATAGAGTCACAGATGTAGAAAACAAACTTATGGTTACCAAGGGGGAAAGCGGGGGCATAAATTGGGAGATTGGGATTGACATATACACACTACTATATATAAAGTAGATAACTAATAAGGACATACTGTATAGCACAGGGAACTCTGTAATGACCTATATGGAAAAAGAATCTTAAAAAGAGGGGATATATGTATACGTATAACTGATTCACTCTGCTGTACAGCAGAAACTAACAACATTGTAAATCAACTACACTCCAATAAAATTGTTTTAAAAGCCAATAGTGCTGACGCTAAGAAACCCTAGCCTATATAAACACACTATGTCTGCAGCTTGCTTATGTATAATATATACACATTATTTATATATAAAATTATAACATATTGGGTTGGCCAAAAAGTTCGTTTGGGTTTTTCTGTAACATCTTACGGAAAATCCTGAGCGAACTTTCTGGCCAACCCAATATATAGTAGATTATTCACGTCAGCATTAGTAGATCCACCTCATTATTCTTCGTGGCTGCATAATAATCCACTGCTTGCTCCAGCATATTTTATTTAGATGTTTTCACTCTTTGGCTATTGCAAACATGTTTACTGCAAGGAGTATTCTTTTCATACACTTGCCTTTCAGTCATGTGTGAAGTCAAAGCATAAACTGCTGGAAGTGACATGGACGAATCAGAAGGTTCGTTGGTATTTTGAATGACCTCATTTCAAGTCTCTGGGGCATAGTCCATTGGGAGAGTGGGTCTGGGGTTCTGACAAAACAGGGCTGTGGTCCCCAAAAGTCTGGTGGAAAAGCTCCTGTTTGTTCTCATCTACAGACAAGGGTGTCCTGACCGCTCATCTCTCCACAGGACCAGGTGTCCCCCACCTGAACAACGAGCCAGGTCCTGAGTGATGTCCCCAAGCTGAGTGCCCATGGCCCTACCCTTCCCCATGGAGAAAGGACTCACTCTGCCCCAGGACTGCCGACACTTTCTGCACAGCCTGAGAATGAGGAGCAAATATGCCCTTTTCCTTGCTTTTGTGGTGGTGGTTTTTGTCTTCATTGAAAAGGAAAATAAAATCATATCAAGGTGAGGGATGCAAGCCCAAGTCTTCCCTGCCAAGGTGGGGTGGGTGGGGGCAGAGAGGTAGCTTATAGGGCTGTCTGTGGACCTACAAAGGCAATCCCTCAACCAGTAATCATCAGACCTCTCCTGTGCCCAGGCAGTAGGTCATGCCCATGTCCTCATGACCGCACAGCTGTGAGACTTGGGCTCCAGACTCAGGCAGTCTGAGTTGGAATCCTGATTCTGGCACTTTTTTTGGCCGCAGCGCACATCTTTCAGGATCTTAGTCCCCCCACCAGGGATTGAACCCATGACCCCTGCAGTGGAAGTATGGAGTCCTAACTACTGGACCACCAGGGAATTCCCCTGATTCTGGCCCTTTCTAGCTGTGACAGCTTAGACAAATTATTTCACTTTTCTCTCTTAAGTCTCTCTTCTGTAAAATGTGACTAATAATGGGGCCTGCCTTGTTGTAAAGATTAAATAAGAAAATGTAAAAGCGTTTAGCCCTGTGCCTGACACACAGTTGGTGTCCTGTACTTGCTGGCTGTGGTTATTATTATTAATTAACTTCCTGGCCTAGGATGATGCCTCACATTAACAGCATATCTCCTATACCAATCTGAAGTCATGGATGAGGGTAAGGCAGGGTCCTGGTACAGATACCGTGGTGGGCAGGGCTGCCATGTTCAGCTGCCCAGGTTGTGCACTGTTCAACTCCAGGGGTGTGCACTCACAACAGCTACGCTGGGAATGCTGCCCCCTAGAGTTGGCAGTATACGGCTGTGTGCAGTGGCCCTGCTAGTGGGCCTGCTATAGAAAGACATAGAAAGATTTCACAGACCTTCTCTCCCAAGCACAACCCCTGCAAGAAAGCATCAACCAGGATGGGTAGGTTAGGAATAGGGCTATGTAGTAGGCACTATGTCAGTGCCCTGCCTGGGTTCCTTAGCATGGACTGCTCCAGTTTGTGCCTACTGGGTCCTATTGCAAGATCCTGCAACTCTCCACCTGAGGGCATTCTCTCCACCTGCACACTGGCAAGCCACAAGTCCTGGGGAGTAAATGCCTCTGGGAGCAGCCCTCAGTCAAGGCCAACTGGGAGCTTCACACCCCTTGGGTAGAGAATCCTGAGGTGTGTTCTATCTACACCGTCTCCTGGGGTTCCTCCGGCAGAGCGATTTGGCCACAGGGGTAGCCTGCTCACCCTTATGGACTTCCTTTCCTCCCTGCCTCACTTCCCTACCCCTCTACCCGTTCTTCCTGTGATCAAGTCCCAAATAAACTACTTACACTCAAATCCTTGCCTCAGAGTTGGCTTCTGGGTGATTATCCTGGGATGCTCCTCAGGGTGGCACAGGGGATGGAGTCCCCAGTCAGTCATTGACCCCGGTATCCCTCTGTTCTCACAGGGTCTCGGACAAACTGAAGCAGATCCCCCAATCCCCGGCAGATGCCAATAGCACCGACCCAGCCCTAGTCTTGGCCGAGAACGCATCCCTCCTGTCCCTGAGTGAGCTGGATTCGGCCTTCACGCAGCTGCAGAGCCGCCTGCGAAACCTCAGTCTGCAGCTAGGCGTGGCGCCGGCAGAGGAGGCTGAGGAGGAGACCACAGAGTGGGAGCAGGAGTCCCGCCCACCCGCCGAGGCCCCGCCCCGGCGCCACTTGCTCCTCATGGCCACCACGCGCACGGGCTCCTCGTTTGTGGGCGAGTTCTTCAATCAGCAGGGCAACATCTTCTACCTCTTCGAGCCGCTGTGGCACATCGAGCGCACGGTGTCTTTCGAGCAGGGCGGCGCCAACGCCGCAGGCTCGGCCCTGGTATACCGCGACGTGCTCAAGCAGCTTTTCCTGTGCGACCTGTACCTCCTGGAGCATTTCATCATCCCGGCACCCGAGGACCACCTGACCCAGTTCGTGTTCCGCCGGGGCTCCAGCCGCTCCCTCTGCGAGGACCCCGTCTGCACGCCCCTCGTCAAGAAGGTATTCGAGAAGTACCCCTGCAAGAACCGCCGCTGCGGCCTCCTCAACATGACGCTGGCCTCCGAGGCCTGCCGCCGCAAGGAGCACATGGCAATCAAGGCCGTCCGCATACGGCAGCTGGAGTTCCTGCAGCCGCTGGCCGAGGACCCCCGTCTGGACCTCCGCGTCATCCAGCTCGTGCGCGACCCCCGCGCTGTGCTAGCCTCCCGCATGGTGGCCTTCGCCGACAAGTACGAGACCTGGAAGAACTGGCTGGCCAAGGGACAGGACCAGCTGAGGGAGGAGGAGGTGCTGCGGCTGAAGGGCAACTGTGAGAGCATCCGCCTGTCCGCTGAGCTGGGCCTGAGGCAGCCGGCCTGGCTGCGGGGCCGTTACATGCTGGTGCGCTACGAGGACGTGGCCCTCAGGCCGCTGCAGAAGGCCCAGGAGATGTACCGCTTTGCAGGCATTCCCCTGACCCCGCAGGTGGAGGACTGGATCCAGAAGAACACCCAGGCGGCGCACGACGGCATCTACTCCACGCAGAAGAACTCCTCGGAGCAGTTTGAGAAGTGGCGCTTCAGCATGCCCTTCAAGCTAGCGCAGGTGGTACAGGCTGCCTGCGGCCCCGCCATGCGCCTCTTTGGCTACAAGCCTGTGCAGGACGCCGCCTCGCTCTCCAACCGCTCCGTCAGCCTGCTGGAGGAGCGCGGCACCTTCTGGGTCACGTAGGGGACCCGGGGCGTCGAGCACCCCTCCTGGTGAAAGCCCCGCCTTGCCTGCCTCACCCAGGCCAGCTGGGAGACTGCCGCGCCGCCGCGGGGGTGGGCAGGAAGACGTGCAGGGCGTAGGTGGCGCCTGCGCTGTAGAAGTAGGCCCTCAGCCCGCTCGCTTCCCGCCCTAGCTGTGGGCCTGGAGCTTCCCGCTGAGAACAGGACAGTGGCCAGTCCTTTTGAGGGCTGCAAACCCAGACCTAAGGGGCTGTGGTGTCCTGAGCAGGCCCAGGCAGGCCCGAGCCTATTGACAAGCCTTTCTCGCCTCTCTCTCCCTCTCTCTCTCTGTGTCTCTCTGTCTCTGTTTCTCTCTCTCTCTCTCTCTCTCTCTCTCTCTCTCTCTCTCTCTCACACACACACACACACACACACACACACACACACACACACACACACACACACACACACACACACAGAAATATACATGAAACACACATAGGTGCCTGTAGACCCTGTGGGTCAGAGTCCACAAATATTTAACAACCAGAAGGGGTTTCAGACACTAACTAGTCACAGTCAGACCCCCTGCTGTACTCAGTGTCAACCTTTCAGTTTCCGAATTTCTCCATAATCCAGTGTGGCATCTGGGTGGGTCCCTGGGGAGAGGTGAAATCAGCTCTATATAGAGCTACAAAACAAACATACACATATAAAGACAAATACCTACACTCACACCACACAGAGAGGCAGAAGAACATAAAAACACAAACACACACACAGAAAAAACCTTCCCCGTTGCCTTATGCTTTATCTGTATCACACACCTAAAGAAAAGCCTCTGCTTACCTTTTAGAGTTATTCGGGGAGGGGGGAATGATATACGGTCATGGGCCATGACCCTGTTCCCCATCCAAGCTCGAGGCTGAACGGTGGATACAGAACTGCCAAGTCCACGGCCTCTGCCCACCTTAGATTCTCGGGCTACCTCCCCTGACCCATTCGTGTCCTTGCTGCTAGCAGGCAGCACGGTTTGAAATGGCATGGCTGACCCTCGTGTGATTGCAGCCCGAAGACCCTGTCCTAGCTCAATTGGCTCCCCGAGAGCAGGTCCATATTTGAAAGCGGCCTCAAGCCTGACTGGCAGGAGCATCAGTGGTCCCTGGAGGCAAAAGGCAGCTCATGAGTCCTTTCCGGCCAGGCCGCTGTGGGGCAAGGCACAGAAGGAAATACAGAGTGCTCCTAAGGGAGAAGTCACATCAGGATACCCCGTCCCCCGAGAAGACAGGGACAGAGGTCAGCCACATGGTTGGTCGTCATGGTTATGTGGTTAGTGTCTGGAATTCCTTATTTAGGGCTCTGGGAAGAGTATTGCTCAATGTGGGATGGGGTGCATGTTTTATTTTTTTTTAAGTTATTTATGGTTTGGTCTCTTGTGGCTGTGTTTTCAGGTTTGTTTCTACAGGAGTGCTGCTTGGAAGCATTGTGGGCTTGAGGGGCTGAGGGGGGCCAGGAAGACCAGTGGGGAGCACTTTGGCTCCTGCTGGAGGAAGAGGAGGAGGAGCCTTCCCCCAGAAGAACCAGAGCCAAGGTGGCCACATGGCAGCCCACAGCGCCCCATGGGCTTTTTTGTTTGATCCAACGTGGAACAAATGTCAGAAACCAGTGGCGTTCTTTGCTGAGTGTCCAGAGACAGCATAAATTAGCAATCCTCACCCCCTCCCCAAGAAGAGGCCAGATTTGAACATCTCTCCCAGGTCCTAACATATTTCCTGGGGCGTCAGGGTCCTATGACCAAGCAGATGTCCCCAGAGTGGAAGCATTTCCCCATTCCCACCCCAAACTAGGGAGCAGCACTCAGTACCACCTCAGAACTTGCAGGAAGCATCAGCAGTTCACTAAGGGCTATTTCTGATTTCCTGGACAACCTCTGTATTAGATCCGTCTCATTGTCAAGCCCAGAGGGCTGAGTTTTGTTTTGAGTATTATGGGGAGCAGGGAAATACAGGATCTGGGTCCAGCTAGTGTTGCCATAGGGAAGGGGGGGGGTGTCCTGGCAGGAAGCCAGGCTTTGAAAAGGTGAGGACAGTGGCCATCTTGTGGGATCCATTACAGTCAGTGCGTTTGAGCTGCTGGGTCTCCATCACCATGGATTCAGCCAATCGAGGAAGTCTCTAGGTTTTCTGTTCCAAGAATAAATTGTGCTGGGAAATGGCTCTAATTTGGGGTCCAAAGGGACTCCAGCTCTGAAAACTTGATCCTGGGGCAGAGTGGGGCCAGGATGATTCTGGCAGGCCCAGAAGTACTGGCCATTCTTCCCCAGCCCTTGCCCTGCTCCCTCCACTGTTCCCCACCTGGGGGTGGTGGGAGGCAGGCACCTCTATCCAAGGCCCTTTCTGGTTCCTGGGGCCCTCCTAGTGTGGACTGAAGACTTCTTCCTTCTTCCCTTACTGTGCCTCTGGGGCCAAGGCCTCCACCCCTGAGCTCTGAGGACTTTGCCGAGAATGGACCTTTGGGACTTCTCAGGACATTATCAATTTGTACGCTGCAGGTTGACTTAATTTATTTATTTTGTGAAAAAGAAGAGACAGAAAATATTTTATTTTTTGCAGGGACTCAAAGCTGTACCCAAATCAAAAAAGACGATAATAATAGAAACCGTTCACTTCATACATACAAGGACACTCCAAGACGATTCAGAATACACGAGAGGACAAAACTGAGCATGGGAGTCACGATGGCCGCAGGGTATTATTTTAGCTCGGTTTCCTCTTGTTGATTTGAAGATATGACAGTAAGGCCCTTTCTGCTATATTACCTTTGTCCAGGTATCTGAAATAGGACACACCTCAAGAGAGTGTTGCCTTGGGCTTAGCAATGCTCTGGGAACCCTTGGGGTTTAGGGAGGAGAGGGAGGGATGACTACTGACTCTACACTCCATGGGACCTGGTTGGAGTAACGTGTGAGGGGTTTTCAGCAGGGAGCTGGGCTAGGGGAGGTGGTCCAGCTGGGAGCTAGTGCCTCCTCTTCCAGCGAGGCCAGCCCTGGTTTCTCTGCTCCCTCTGGCCCCCCACGAGCCTTCACCTCCACAGCACCCACCTGCCTGGAGACAGAGGGAGTGTTGAGGCCTCACCTCCGCCCACCGCCAGCTTCCTGGGAACAAGAGGCTCATTCAGCAATGAGCGTTTATTCGTTTTTCTTTTTCTTCATGAAGACCTCTTTAGCCCAGCCTATAAAAATAGTTCAGAACATTCCAGGCCTTGGTGAGACAGGGCAGTGTGCAACACCCTCAGGCTGTCGCCACTGCTGCCCATTCCTGGCTTCTCCTCTGGGCCTTGTTTATAAACCTTGGAGTGGATGAGGACATGGGGGGAAGGGTCTTTGGGAGCAGGATTTTGCGGGGGCAGGATTCCTGAGTCCCATGAAGAGGGAAAAAGAAGCAGCAGATCTCTGTAGCATGGCCCTTGCAGGTTATCACCAACTTATTATTAAGGTTGAGAGACATAAGCAAATTCTAGCCCTCTGTCCCTTTATGTGATGCACTCACTTGAAAATAAGTAACCAAATGAACAGGGGAAAAAAATGTTTGCCTGCCAGCACCCTCAGCCTGGGAGCTATGCCAGAGGCTGGTCTAATGGGGCAGCTGCTAACCAAACCCTTAAGAGCAGAGGACCCAACCGACCCATTACAAGAACATCTTTCCCTTCCACCTCTGCTTTCTGAACAAGCTCCAGGAGGTCCCTGTCCCAGAAGATGTATGCTTGGCCTAGAGAGCAGACAGGAGATGTAAGCATCAGATGGTCTGGTCCTGACCCTGAAGGTCTCTTCCAGCCCTGGTTCTGTGTTAATTGACTATGAGGCCTATCCCTTCAGAGGCCCTGGATTATGAAGGACAGGGGCAGAAGACTGGATGGCTGTGTCCCCAAGGCAGTCCTCTCCCACTCCCATCCCCAAAGGCTGAAAGCAAAGGTGGGTCTCAGAGGGGTGGGTTCCTGAGGCAGGGAGAGTGGGGTGGGGGAACAGATGCCTGCAGAGGATGCTCCTTCTTTAAACTTGTGCAGTCTGACGAGCTCCAAGACGTGGATCTTGTTAGTCTGCACAAATTTAAAGAAGGAGCGTCCTCTGAGTTCCAAAGTTAATGAGTTTGCCTGTGAAGATTCCTAGCACATGGTCCAGCTAGAAGGTAGGGAGGCGGCCCAGGGTTTCCTGAATGTAGCCACATGGCCTTTCAACTGCCCATGGTTTCAGAAGAGTGGAAGCTGCTCTTTACCTCAAAAGGATGAAGCAGAGTTGGCAGCTCAGATGTCTTAAGAACTTCAAGATCCTAGGGTCTTGTGACCTTTGTCATTCCATACTGTGCATGGGGGACTAGTTAGTTATGTGTTTCCAAGATTACATGGTACCATCCTCAGGGCCTAGCTCATACTGTAGACCAGGTATTTTATTTGTATTTATTTGTCAAATAAAATGGCCTATGTTCCTTGCTTCTTCTGTCATTGGGCTCGAACTGGTCACCCCCTAAAGTCTCCCTTTCATCTGTACTTTCTAGGCCAAGTCTGCCTGGCTCCCCTGCTCCCTCCTGGTTCCTGCAAACTCTTTTTGCCAAGAATTTTGGCCCCCTGTCATGTTTCATGGGTGCATAGTACAGGATACCCCTTCATGGCCATACGTGGCCATGGTATGTACATATGTGTCCACACGTGTGTATGTGTAGCATGTAGCTCAGCCTGCTTGGCCATGTTGCTCCCAGCCCCCTTGCCGTCAATGTCCCAGATGTTCTTGTGGCTACAATCTCCTGGAAACACAGGGGCTGCCTTCAGACAGCTGGTGGCCACCACCAGTCAGGATCTTCTCTGCAGAACAGAATGTGAACCCATCACCTGATGGCTTACTTGATTTATTTAATTAAAAATGAAAACGCGCAATGAGCAGAATCTGAAATGTCTCTGCCCTCTTTTTTGCGTTTATTCTCAGTAGCAACTGGGTTGTAAAAATTTAACAGGAAAATTTGTACGTCAATTATATCTCAATAAAGCTGGAGTGGGGAGGGGAATAGGAAAAAAAAAAAAGTAACAGGGAAAAAAATTAGCAGCAGTAGGAAAGGGGTAACTTCCAGCATGAAGCAGGTCAGAAAAACTGCCTACTCTTCAGGGGTGAAAGGCACAAGGGAAGCACGGATAAGTGCAGAGGGTGTGATGAATATTCTTTTACCAGAATGGCAGAGCTGGTGATAACTGTTTGGAGTTGGCTACAAGGATGAGGTCTGAGAGCGAAATACCTCATCATTGTCGGGAAGGTACAAGAACATTAGCTAAAGGTCAGGGGACCTGGGGACAAGTCCCAGCCTTGCCACTCTCTGGCCCTGTGACCTTGGGCAAGTCACTTCCCTTAATCTGTACCCCAGTTTCCGTTAGAATGAAAGGTGTAATTAGTAGTTGATAACCATTGTTCCAAAAAAGTCCCTTTAGGGATGGATTGAAGTCAGCTGAAAGGGCAGGCAATGCTCTCACTCGGAGCAACTGTGCGTTCATTCACTTCACATGTTGAAAGAGTACTTAAGATTTCATTTGGCCTTCAACAAAATCTCAAAAATCACCTGAGATTGCCAAGAACCCTTTCAACTAAGAAATTTAATGCAATTACATTGCTGTATCAGTCATATCAACTTAGTGCAAATTAAATTTCCACGCTTTTGTTTCCTAACAGCCACCTGGAGGGAATGGGCATTTCCTCAGGGAAAAGGGCGAGGGTTCCTTTTGGAACACAGGAAGACAAAGCTGGTGGAGCTTTGTGGGTTTGGGGACAGACGGGAAGTAGGAACTGCAGCAGCCATGAGGAGGCAGAGAAGAGCTGAGCACTGGGGACAACGGTCCCTGGAGTGAAGGGGTGACAGAGTGAAGCATGATATGAGGAAATGAGACCTTTTCCCCAAAACTCAAACCTGTATCTCTGTCATTCCACCCAGGCCAGGTCTTGGAAGCTCAAAACATTTCCCTCCCAACCCTTAAAATATAGGAGTCAGCACAATGACATCCCGACCTGGGTGGAACCTCGGCCACCCCGTCCCCAGCCAGGTGCCATTGCTGTGTCCAATCTGCTGGGGACTGGATATATTTAGTTTAATTTCTAGGCTGTGTTTCCTACCACAAATGGCCACCTGGAGAATCAAATTGCCCTAATCATAGAGCAGAGACTAGTGACGTCCCCACGCACTGGCCCCCTCAGCCACCAGCCTAGGCTGAGCCTCCTTTCACTCCCAGACCTCTTAGGGTTCCTGAATCTTCCTGCACTACACCCCAAGTTATCCACCCTGGAAAGAAGCCGAACACCCCATGGGGTCTCGGAGGGGCAGTCAGCTGGCTCCATCCCTGCAGGCAGTTTGATCACCAGCAGAGAGAGGCCTTGGACTTGTGCCACTTGCTCACGGAGCCCTGCCAGGCCCCGCACTGCCAGGTCCTAGAGTCTGTAGCAGTGCCCCAAGTGTTTTTGGAGGAACTGTTGTCACCTAACCTCTCTTAAGAAGTCATAGTGCACATTAGTGCATTAAAGGCTCTTAGAAGCCCTGCTTTCCTCTGTCTGACCCAGCTTACAAGGATTCACTCATAACAAATTTTATGGGTGGAATTCTTTTACCATGAAAACTTTTTTTGTTTGCCGAACAAGATTTTCAAGACTTTGGCATTCTATAGAACAATGTGTACCTACCAGATACCTGCAAGTGTAAGACTAAAAGCCATGGTAAGCAGACAATAAGGTGGTAGGTGAAGTGGCTGGGGAGAAAAAGCCCAGGGTTTCAGGGCCCCATCCCACTTTCACATCATTCTCACTGAGCTGCAGGCCAGGGGCAAGAGTCAGCCTGTGTGGGGAGTAGCAGCCTCAGGGTCACTATGGGTCAGAGTTCACAGCTCCAAGGCATCCATGCAGCTGTCATAAAACCTCCCAGTCGCTTGAAACCCTTCGTGTCCTCAAATCAACCCACACCTGCAGGGCCTCTGCGGCATTACCCAAAAGATGTGTTGACCCCCACAGAGAGTGGAGACCCTGGAGAACCAGGCCAGGCATAAACACCACAGGACACTATTGATCTGAGAAACTAGAGCTTGGGGTCATTCTTAAAGGAGTCATTTCTGAAACAGCCGGACAAAGGTTACCAACAGTAAATGGGTTCCCTGGAGATGTAATCCCCTAGTAGCTAGTAAACCCCTTGCTAAATGCTGCTGTGCAGTTTATTAGAAGAGCAAGCAAGTAGTAAAGACTCAGCAGGAGGGGCTTCCTCAAGAAAATCAGAATAAGAGAAAGAGGGAAGGAAGGAAGGAAGGAAGGAAGGGAGGAAGGAAGGAAGGAAGGGAGGGACGGAGGGAGGGACGGTGGGAGGGAGGGGGGAACAGAGAGTGACAGCTAGGAGGGGACATTCTCATGAGATGCAGGGGAAGAATAAAGCCAAGCTGCTGGAAAGAGCACCCATGAGAATAGCCAAAGCCATGATGCCGAAGCATTTAAGGGATGTCAGGGTCAGGCCAGGCCCAGGTACACACATAGCCCTGCACAGCACTGGCCATGGACCAAATCTACCCTGTGGATGTGTGGTCCATGCATGGTCTGCTTTTCTTTTTAACAACTGGCCACCACTTTAAAATTAAGGGATTTTATATAAAAACCAGATTTCTGCTTCCTCTTGAAAACTGGGTCACTTGGTTTGAATTACGCCACAAGCTGATGCTGAGACAAAGATTTGAGAGCAAATGGTTTATGTGGGAGCTGCAGACAGCCTGGCAGGGGAGGAGGGGAAGAGGGGAGGAGACAGCCAGCCAAGGGTGCAGGGTTGAGCCAGCTGCCACCTTGGACAACTGGAGCTGAACGCCTCCAGGAAGTGCATAAAGCTTGAACCTTGGAATGATCTGAGATGAGGGGTGAGGTGAGGGAGCCCAAGAGTATTCCTACATCAAAGACCTGTCAGTCCCCACCTCCCAGAGCAATGGAAATAAAAACAAAAATAAACAAATGGGACCTAATGAAACTTCAAAGCTTTTGCACAGCAAAGGAAACCATAAACAAGACCAAAAGACAACCGTCAGAATGGGAGAAAATATTTGCAAACGCATCCACGGACAAAGGATTAATCTCCAAAATATATAAACAGCTCATGCAGCTCAATATCAAAAAAACAAACAACCCAATCCAAAAATGGGCAGGAGACCTAAACAGACATTTCTCCAAAGACGACATACAGATGGCCAAGAAGCACATGAAAAGCTGCTCAACATCACTAATCATTAAAGAAATGCAAATCAAAACTACAATGAGGTATCACCTCACACCAGTTAGAATGGGCATCATTAGAAACTCTACAAACAACAAATGCTGGAGAGGGTGTGGAGGAAAGGGAACCCTCTTGCACTGTTGGTGGGAATGTAAATTGACACAGCCACTATGGAGACCAGTATGGAGGTTCCTTAAAAAACTAAAAATAGAATTATCATATGACCCAGCATACTACAGGGCATATACCCAGAAAAAAAAAACATAATTCAAAAAGACACATGCACCCCAATGTTCATTGCAGCACTATTTACAATAGCCAGGTCATGGAAGCAACCTAAATGCCCATCGACAGACAAATGGATAAAGAAAATGTGGCACATATATACAATGGAATATTGCTCAGCCATAAAAAGGAACAAAACTGGGTCATTTGTAGAGACGTGGATGGACCTAGAGACTGTCATACAGAGTGAAGTAAGTCAGAAAGAGAAAAACAAATATTGTATATTAATGCATATATGTGGAATCTAGAAAAATGATACAGATGAACTGGTTTGCAGGGCAGAAATAGAGACACAGATGTAGAGAACAAATGTATGGACACCAAGGGGGGAAGCAGGGGGCGGGGTGGTGGTGGTGGGATGAATTAGGAGATTGGGATTGACATAGATACAGTAATATGTATAAAATAGATAACTAGGGCTTCCCTGGTGGCGCAGTGGTTGAGAGTCCGCCTGCCAATGCAGGGAACATGGGTTCGTGCCCCGGTCCGGGAGGATCCCACATGCTGCGGAGCGGCTGGGCCCGTGAGCCATGGCCGCTGGGCCTGTGCGTCCGGAGCCTGTGCTTCGCAACGGGAGAGGCCACAACAGTGAGAGGCCCGTGTACCGCAAAAAAAAAAAAAAAGATAACTAATAAGAACCTACTGTATAAAAAGTAAATAAATAAAATTAAATTTTAAAAAGTTGTTCATATTTATACTTAAAAAAAGAATTATACATTATATTGGTAAAAATCTCAGAGTTGTTAAATTATCAGGATCTAGAAAATGCCAAGTATATATTAAAATTTACCTATGCCAGTAAAAAAAAAAAGAAAAAGAAGACCTGTCAGTCTTTGGCTGAAGGTTGTTCCTCGGAAGTATTAATTCCCCAGCACTTGCCCTGCTGGCAGAACAACATTCCAGAATTCTGAAAAAAGATGTCAGGCCCAGAGAGGAAGGAAGATACAAGTGGTTGAAAGTTTCCAGATCACAGCGCAAATTTCCAGTGAAATGTGTGAGATAGAGGCGGGGCCTGACAGCACCTGCTCCCTGGGGTGGTAGGTCACCTGGGGCTCTCATCCCAGCAGGAACAGCGGGCCTCAGTTGGGAGAAGGGCGGGGCCCAGTCTCCCTCTGGTCTCTCCAATACTAGGCAGCATTTATCACGGCATCTGCATTGATGTTTTACTTCCAACAGAGACATCCTCTCTGTCAATCCATGTCCCTCCAAAGTGAGAAAGGAACAGGTTAAGAGGGCCACAGCTGTGACTCCATTCATTAGGACAGCACCCCAGGACCTGGAGTGTTTGAGTTTTCAAACCACAGCTTAAAGTCCTGGTGGAATGCTGGGGTCTGGGCTGGCTTTCCCGACAATGCTCACCAGGGGACCCTTAATGCTTAGACCTCAGGAATAACATAGTTAGTCTGGAAACCATGGGCTCTGCCTAGGCCTGCCTGGTCAGAACACCATGGAACTCAACCTTCCCTTCACCATCTCTTACCACACCCTCCTGGATTTCTCCTGCCCACCCCTACCCCAAAACAGCTGCTGCCCACCTGTGCGAGAGGACAGAATAAGCAGTGAGGAGTAGCACAGGTTCTTTTCCCACCTGGAGGGTGGACAGAGCCAGCCGGCATCCAGTCCATACCAGAGCTACCCTCCCTTGAAAGTTCTCAACTTCTTTCTGCTCTGAGGCACATAGTAGACGATGCTCACCTGTGGGGCCCAACACATCCCTTGGGTGCGCTGTTGTGAAGATCAGCATGGCAATCTCCAGCGCCTGAGTTCAAATGCCACCCGTTCTTGCCCACCTAGGAAAGTTCAACAGGGTGACCAAGGAGAGTGTGTAAAAAGGCCAGGAGGATGAAGAGAACTTGAAGAGTTTGGGGACCGAGAAACAGTTTGCTCTGGCTGAGGTGATGAGACAAGAGGCTGGAGAGGAAAGCTAGGACCTGAGCGTGCAGGAGCCTCTAAGTCATGATAAGAGATTGGACTTGATCCCAAGAGCTATAGGGAACCGTGAAAGGTAGAATGAAGCAGCGTGGCCTGGCCTGATCAATTATGTCCCATTTTACAGATGAGAAGAGAGAGGCACAGAGAGCTGACATGACCGGTAGTGTCAGGATATGAATCCACATCCCTCCTCCTTGAAGACCCTTCTGTCCCATCTTTTGCCTCAAGTCTCCCACTTCGATCTGTTGAGACCCCAAAGGCCACGAAAAGGCTGTGGAGGACCAGAACGAAAGGCTTTCCTTTGAGATCATACAGAACAAGTCTGACCCCTCCCCTATGTGCCAGCTTTTCAAAGTCAGCCTGAGTCTGCTCTTCTCCAGCAAGGTGTCCTAGCTGTGTGACCTTGGACCAGTGAATTGCCGTCTCTGAGCCTTGGACTGCTCATGTATACAATGGGGATAATATCAATGTGAAGGACAGGGATGCATGTAGTGTGTCTGTTTCATGGTAAGCCCTGAATAAACAGTGGCTGCTATTACTTGAAGATAGAGGCTCTTCACCCTATTCACCCTCTTCTGGATGCCTCTCAGTTAATCAACAAATCAACAAGTATTTTGAAGGCTATAGGGAAGCCTAAATAGAGCATACAGTGGAACCTGGGCCAAATAGAATAGGTCCCTCAGCATCTGCCCCAGGCAGTCAAGATACCCCCTGCAGGACAAATCCTGAAAACCAGTGCTGAGATTCCAGGGACAGACCTTGAGATGGCTCACAGAGCAACGGGCAACTCCCAGAGTCTGGGTGAGTGAGTAGGACTAATCTTCTCTTTCCTTTTGGAAGCTTTCATTAATTCCACTTCTGTGTTTCAGCAGTCTCTTTCCTCTGACTTGATCTTGATTTCTTTAAGCAGTTTCCTTTCCAGGAAAAAAAAATGCCCTCTGCCTTCTGTCTGTATGAGAGGAGAGACTGATTCTTGAGAACCAAGAAGATCTGAGTTTAAATCAATTCATTCAAAACATTGTCCAATGGGCAGCACTTCTCCCCCCTTCCCTGGCCCTGGAGGGGTCTGGCTGGCCCGAATGGAGGTGTGTTCACACTTGGTCTGCAGCCTACCGCTTCCTGAAGCAGGCAGGTCTCACTTGGCTGGGAGCAGAGCAACAGCTGAGAAGACATGTGTCAAGACATCACCTTGGAGGGACTTCCCTGGTGACACAGTGGAGAAGACTCTGTGCTCCCAGTGCAGGGGGCCCGGGTTCGATCCCTGGTCGGGAAGAGGAATTGGATCCCACATGCATGCAGCAACTAGGAGTTCATGTGCCACAACTAAGGAGCCCGTGTGCCACAGCTGGGGAGCTGGAAAGCTGCAACTACGGAGCCCTGGAGCTGCAACTAAGGAGCCCACCTGCCGCAACTAAGAAGTCCATGTGCTGCAACTAAGGAGAGGTGAGCCACAACAAAGGAGCCCAAGAGCAGCGGCTAGAGGGCCCGCCTGCTGCAGCTGAGACCCAGCACAACCAAATAAATAAATAAATAATTTTTTTTTTTTTTTTTAAAGACTTCCCTTGGAAGAAGAAATCCAAGGACCCCATTACAGGGACATGCTCCCAACAGCTTACTTCTAGATGTCGTGCCCTTCAAGTTCTCTTTCACGGGTAGTTAAGCCTCAGTGAAAGGCTTCATATTGTCTCCCACTATGCCTGACACAGCACAAGTGGTGGTTGAATAAATGAATGAATGAATGAATGAATGGTAAGGAAGTTTAAGAGGCACTTGGAATAAACAATTTTTTTTCAATTGTAGTAAAATACACATGACATAAAATTTACTGTTAGTGACATTTACTGTTGGTGACATTTAGGACCTCCATAATAAGCAACAATCACCACTATCTAGTTCTAGAATATTTTCATCACCCTAAAAGGATACCCTCATATGCCCTGCAACCACAAATCTGCTTTCTGTCTCTATGGATGTGTCTGTTCTAGACATTTCATATAAATGCAATCATACAATATGTGACCTCTTGTGTCTGGCTGCTTTCACGTAGCATGATGTTTTCAGAATTCATCCATGCTGTAGGATGTATTCGAATTTCATTCCTTTTTAAGACTGAATTATAGTCCATTGTATGGATATACCACACTTTGCTCATCAACTCATTAGTTGATGGACACTTGGGTTGTTTCCATCTTTTGGCAGCACTTTCATTTAATGAACATTTCTTGAGCTCCTACTATGACCCTGGCACCGTCCTGGGGACTTGCTTATTATCTATTATTGAACCCTCAGTACTGCTCTCAACTGGGTGGAAATTATTTCTCCATTTCAAATATAAAAGAACTGAGGCTCGACAAGGTTTAAGGAACTTGCTGAGATAGAAAGTAGCAGAAACAGTTCAGCCCATCAAACACTGGCTGGCAGAGCAACTAAGCTCGTGTGCCACAACTACTGAGCCTGCGCTCTAGAGTCCATGAGCCACAACTATTGAGCCCGTGCACTGCAACTACTGAAGCCTGCATGCTCTAGGGCCCGCGTGCTGCAACTACTGAGCCCATGTGCTGCAACTACTGAAGCCTGCACACTTAGAGCCAGTGATCAGCAACAAGAAAAGCCACTGCAGTGAGAAGCCCGTGCACTGCAATGAAGAGTAGCCCCCCTGGCCAAAAGCCCTGTGCAGCAACAAAGACCCAAGGCAGCCAAAAACAAAACAAACAAACAAAAAATGCCGGCTGTGTGCCCGCAGTATGCAGCCCCCCTGCCAGGCTGCAGGGCACAGAAGTGAAGAGCACAGTCCCTGTCTGCGCAATAAAAGACATCCCATGTCAGACTTGCCAGGCAGACTCAGTATCACTTACTTCTATACCCTCCATTTCATTGGAAACTCAGCAACAATTCCAGTATTGCTTAATTTGTAATCATCTGTACCAATAATTTCCCAATCAGGGAAAAATAAAACCCACCATCAGACCCCGTGTCTGTGTCAGTCCCTCCCTGTATATGACTGATGGCACTGTCCAATTTGAGGTGGTTTGGGCCTCACTGGTTCAAGTGTAAGTCACCAGCTCCTTTGTGCCCTTTACAATGAGACAATGCTCAGTCCATTTCTGTAGCAAGAGCTCCCTGAGCTTTATCAGTCTCCTTAAGAGGCCCAGGACCTCCACTCACTCAAAATAGCTCTCTCAAAACCCTCCAGATACTCACAATTGATCAATAATCATAATGATGATGATTTATTGAGCATGTACTATGTGCTAGGTACATGCCCAGTACCTTCTATGCATTATCTCCTTGGATGATCCTCCCAACCCTGCGAAATGGGTGATTGATTTGATAATTTTACTGATTATCCCCCATTTTATTGATGAGGAAACTAAGCCTTGGAGAGGTAGACCCTGGGTGGACCAGGTTGCAAACCCAGGTCTTTCTGCTCCAGAGCTTGACCTCAGAACAGCTGTGCCACACCACTGTGAGGACATCTGAGTGCTCAGAGCCTGTGATACCCTCATCCCTCTCCCTGGTGAAAGGATAAATAAAAGGCAGGTAATTGTCAGCCCAGTTGTCAATCCTGCAGATGTTGTCTGCCTCTGTGAACAGTGCTCATGGGATCCTGGCCAAGAAAGAGGCAGCGGGACCAGAGACTCTCTTTAGAATTTGGCTTTCAATGCCAGCAGGGCAGAGCTAAGGCAGGGAAACATCACATGTGGAGCTGCCCTCCAGATACAAGGCCACAGTAAACATAGGCATAAAGCTCAAATTCAGCAGACAGCCAAGAAATGCAAACCAAAACAAAAATGACCTCTTAAATTGGCAACAATTGTTTTTTTGGCCTCACCATGCAGCACTGGGGATCTTAGTTCCCCGTGCAGGGATCGAAACTGTGCCCCCTGCAGTGGAAGCGCAAAGTCCTAACCACTGGACTGCCAGGGAATTCCCAGCAACAGTTTTTTAAAATAGTAAAACCCAGTGCTGGTGAAGGCGTAGATAAACATCCATTCACCTGCTGGGAGGAAAGTTTGATGATATGCATCAAACACCTTAACATTTTTCATAACCTTTCATCCAGCAAATCTAGTACAGAAATTTATTCTAAGGAATTAACTGTGGCTGAATGCTAAGATTTAACGTTTTAAAACATTAAATGTTGTTTATAATAGTGAAAAACAAACAAACAAAAACCCTTAAGTGTTGAATAATAAGGAATTGGTCAAACAAATTATAGTTACACATATGAAGGGAAACTCTGCAGCTATTAAAATAATCATGCAGAAGACCTTTTATGACAGTTAAAGATGTTCAGGATATATTAGATAATAAAAGAGGGCTATAAAACTCCATTTATATAAAATATTCTTTATAATGTGAATATATTTGCACAGAGAAATTAACCAAACTGTTGACAGTAAATTACTTATCTAAATTTTAAACAACTTTTTAAACCAACATGTATTCCTTGCATTCATCACATAGTGTTTAAGAGTGTAACGTCTCTGGGGCTTCCCTGGTGGCGCAGTGGTTGAGAGTCCGCCTGCCGATGCAGGGGGCACGGGTTCGTGCCCCGGTCCGGGAGGATCCCGCATGCCGCAGAGCGGCTGGGCCCGTGAGCCATGGCCGCTGGGCCTGTGCATCCGGAGCCTGTGCTCTGCAACGGAAGAGGCCACAACACTGAGAGGCCCGCGTATCAAAAAAAAAAAAAGAGTGTAACCTCTGGAGTCAGGCTGCCTGAGTTCAAATCTCAACTCCATCCCTGATTCATGGAGACCTCTCTCGAAACCTTTCAGTTTTCAAGTACAAATGAGGGTAATAACACCAAAGCACCTGCTCAGGGGGTGTTGGGAGGCTCTAAATGAGAAGATAATGTGTGATGTTCCCAGTCCAACGCCTCACGGTAATTTATCATCACCATTGCTATGATTACTATGACTAATTATGGTTATGATTACTAATACAACTTGTGCAATTAGAAGGGAGAAAAGCCTGAGCGTTTGCCCGCGTCCTCGCCCACCTCAGAAAGCCATGCCTGCCAGCTGCCCCCCACAGGGCTGGCACTCGCTGTCGACTTCCTGCGGGGCTTTCAGCTCACACTTGCCAGGACTCCCGTGTTCCGTCCGCCTCACCCCTGTCCACAAAGAGGAAGAAACAGCCCAGCAAACACTGGTCTGCTGGCCCCAGAGTGAGACGTGGAAGTTTACAAAAATGTATAAGCAAATGTTTGGTTTGGGAGGAGAGAAGGAGCACAGGCTGCACCGAGAAAGGAGACTTTTCAGAAGGCCCTGGAGGAGACTGCTCTTCACCACTGGGCCTCCTTCTTTCCCCTGTTTGTTTCTTCACTTCATCCTGACCAGCTCATTTTCTCTGAAGCATCTGGCCCCAATATGGGGCTGATTTGAATATATCCAAGACATCTCCCTTAGCCCAGCAAAACTTGGAAGAAGCCAAGGAGAAACCCCACAGTGTTGTAAGCAGAAGCCCTGAGAGGCAAAGACAGACAGGAAAGAGGAGGGTGGTTAAAAAGTAAGTGAGGACCAGGGTGCACCTGGGGCAAGGTGTGTACATGGAGCTGATGTGTCCAGAGATCGAGAGGGATGAGCCAGAGAGAGATGAGCCCCTTGAGCCAACAGCACCCTCCGGCAAGCGTCCACCTGCCCTTGGTTTCCCTCCTCTCCTGTGGCCCCTCACTAGGCAGGAGCTAGCTCATATGGGTCACAGATTTCGCCAGATGTGGGAGAACCAGATCGAGGGACATGTTGTGGTTGCTCCCCTACACAGACACACACAGATACACACACATGCACACACACAGATACACACACACACACACACACACACACACACACGCCCACACCTCCTTCCAGGCTGGGAAAGCAGAGGGTATGGAGTTCCAGCCAGACCCCATCCTCCAGTTGCTTTAACCCAGACACATTCTTCATTCCCTTCTGCTTGAAAATACCAATACACCCGTAAAAATTCTAAATTCTAGTGACCCCAAGACAAAGCAGAGTAACTGTTGCTGGGTGAAGCGTCAGGAACGGCGGACAAGAACATTAGATTGAATGTGAATGAAAACAACAAAAAAAGCTGTGATTCCTAGAAATTCCCACTCCACCCACTTCCCACAACTATTCTGTTACTCCAAAATGAGAAATTAATTCCTCCAGGATTAGGGTTGTGAAGAATGTGCCAAAACCCAAGAAAAAGGCTTTATGTTTGCAGGGTGTGAACTGGGCTTAGCTGAACTCACTAAGATGCAGCTAAGGGAGTCTGGGCTCCACTTCTTTACATTTCAGTAGAGTCTCAAAATACAGTTTGTCAAGGATGCCCTGAGCAGGTTTGGGGCCGGCCTCCTCTCTTACTGGTGTTGGTAATAGAGCAGAGTGGGCAGCAGTATTAATTGTGAAGATAATTTTTGTCTTGTTCTCACTTATGTACGTAGAAGATGTTCAAAGAATGGGAAGGTCACTGTCCCCTTTCCCCTTTCCCCTTATAGGGAGTAGAGCCCGGCTGCTCTCATCCTGAACTCTGAACCTCAGCAGGGAGAAGATAAGCCACCATTGAAGAGGCCGTGAAACTCAACCCTCACCCATTCACTACTTATTTTAAAAACACAGAACTTCCTAACCTAACCCAGTAGTTTTCAACTCTGGATATGCATTAAAACCACCAGCTGGTGCTCAGACTTTCCTGTGCATCAGCATCTCCTGGAGGACTTGTTAAAACACAGATTTCTGGGCCTCACCCCAGAGTCTCTGATTCAGCTGGACAGGGATGGCACCTGAGAACTTGCCTTTTAACCAGTGCCCTGGCGCTGCCAGTCCCCAGTCCACACTTTGAGAGCCACTGCCACTCCCTGTCCTCCGAGACTGACTCAGTTGGTTTGGAGTGGGGTCTGGACATCCGCTACCTAAAGGGGCTGAAAACGAGCAGGACCCTGTAGGGCTCCTGGGCACAAAAGCCTTTCTGTGTCCCCTCATTTCTTTCTTTTTTTTTTTTTTTTTTTTTTGCGGTACGCAGGCCTCTCACTGTTGTGGCCTCTCCTGTTGCGGAGCACAGGCTCCGGATGCACAGGCTCAGCGGCCATGGCTCACGGGCCCAGCCGCTCCGTGGCATGTGGGATCCTCCCGGACCGGGGCACGAACCCGTGTCCCCTGCATCGGCAGGCGGACTCTCAACCACTGCGCCACCAGGGAAGCCCCCCCTCGTTTCTTGATTACAGGAAATAGGTTTCGTTCAGCCTCCATGACCTTCCCTGAGTTCCAACAGGCAGGTTCAAACAGTCACTAATTAGGGAAGGGAGGGGGATTTGGAGACAAGGGAGGAAAAGTCAAGAAAAAATAGTGCAGCCTTGGGGCAGAGTCCTGGTTCCTCCTCAAGGGACACACATAACAATATCTTTGAGCTGTTTTGCAGATACTGAAACCCCCACCAGGTGGGAGAAGTTAACTGTATGCTGCCCAAGAGCACGGAGACCCCGAACTGTTGGAACCAGAAGGTTGATGATGCTTCCCACTTACCTCACCATCAACCAGTCAGAAGAATGTCCACGAGCTGATCACGCCCTCCTCTTTGAACCATTGCTATAAAACTCCTCACTACCCACTCCAGGTCGGGACACACAGTTTTGAGAGCATTAGTCCTCTGTGGCCCCCTTTGCCTGGCAAAGCAATAAAGCTATTCTTTTCTACTTCACCCCAAATTCTGTCTCCGAGATTTAATTTAGAGGCTGGATACGGCATCAGGGCCCAGGGGACCCTGGGAGAACCACTGCTAACACCACAAGGGCCAATTAAGGTGAGATCAACTACAAGAGCACATTTTAAAAATCAGTGCAAATAGCCAGTTAACAGTTAAGGACCTACTAGAATCCAGCTGCTCTCAATCGTGGCCTTATCTAACTTCGATTCCTTTTTTACATCAAAGAGAAATCTTGACATCGCTCTCGGACTTGGCATGTCTGCAACTTCGCAGAGGCCATTTCTGCATGTCGCTGCTCTGCTTCTGGTTCTGCCTGAGCTTTGGGGCATCAGCACTTTGTCACAGCTCCCAGCTCTCCGTTTGCAGGTTCGTTGGTGTCTTAACGTTCTCCCTCTTACCTTTGTTCAAGAGAAACGTTCCCTCTCCTTGCACATGGCACAGAGAACCCCTATGGCATGGCTTCCTTATGACCCAGCTCAGGGAAAACTGACTTACCTTGATCCATGGAAAAGCCAAGGTCCGCTGAGCTCAAGACCTTGGCCGGCTCTGGGAAGGGCAGTCTGCCTAGCAGCACACAGCTGATGAGCTGATCCTTGGTCTGCACGGGCATAAATCCCCCTCCGAGGCCTGGCAGCAAGGGAAGGTTGGGCCTCCAGCCCCCGCTGTGGGAAGATTTACAAAACAAAGAGCAGATGCTTTGAGTAATCACTTCATCACAGGATGAGGCCCAATGCATTTACATCAGGAAGGGAAGGGTCAGTGGATGCTGGCCAAGTCCTGCTCAGAGGAGCCTCAGAGAGACAGGCAGGTACACACGTTGACCAGGCAGCCATAATGAGGAGCAGAGAGAGGAGAATGAACACACTTCACTTCCCCGGGCCATGCACTTACAAGTAGCACCTTACTTAATCCCTGCAACAACTCCACAGTAGATGCTGTCATTGCTTCTCTTTTGAAGATGAGGAAACAGAGGCTCAGCGAGGTCACACATCCTGCCCCCAGTCACACAGGTGGTATGAGAGCTAACATTTATTGAGTCCTTACTATATGCCAGGCACTGCTTCAGTTGTTTACACATATTGACCCATTTAATCCTCACAACAATCCTAGAGGTCGTGTATTAGTCTACATAGGCTAGGTTTTGCTGTGGTAACAAACAGTGCCCAAGGTCTCAGGGCCTAACGTAACAAAGGTTTATTTCTTATCTACATGAAGTCAGCTGTGGGTCCACGAACCTCTCCGGGGCACCTTTCGTTCATGCAGTGACCCAGCAAGTCAGGTAGCTTTGATCTTGTCACTCAGTCTACTGAACAGGAGGTGTTGGTGCTGAGGCAGAGGAAAAGACAACTCTAGGGTCTTGGGCTGGCTCTTCTGTTCTTTTCCCCAGAAGTGACTCATGTCACTTCAGCCCACAGACCACTGGCCAGTGCTAATCACATGGCACCTACCCAATTGCAGTGCGGGTGGGGAATATAGGGGAACAAATAGAATGTTTGGCGACTATCACTATCTCTGCCACAGTAGGTACTATTGTTTCTTTTACCTTTGTTTTTTTCGGCCGTGCCCCACAGCATGTGGGATCTTAGTTCCCCAACCAGGGATTGAACCCGCGCCCCCTGCATGGGAAGCGTGGAGTCTTAACCGCTGGACCAAACCACCAGGGAAGTCTCTTTATCATTTTCCTAATTGAATGAAAGATTCTTTAAATTCTGTAGCGCTTTACAATTTTCAAAAGTTTCATGCACGTGATTTCATATAATCCATAATAACGCGTTTGTTCCCCTTGCCCCTCCCAGCAGGTAATATTATTAGCCTCACTTTACAAACAAGAAAACTGAGACTGAGAGGTGAGGTGGCATGCTGTATTAGTTTGCTAGGGCTGCCATAGCAAAGTACCACAGACTGGGTGGCTTAAACAACAGAAATGTATTGTCTCAGAGCTCTGGAGGCTAGAAGTCTGAGATCAAGGTGTCAGCAGGGTTGGTTCCTTCTGTGGGGCGTGAGGGAGAATCTGTTCCATGCCTCTATCCTAGTTCCCAGTAGTTTGCTGGCATCTTTGGTGTTTCTTGGCTTGAAGAAGCATCACCCCAATCTCTGCCTTCATCTTCACCTGGTGTTCTTGTGTAGGTCTGCCTCCAAGTTTTCCCTTTTTATAAGGACATCGGTCATATTGGATTAGGGGCCCACCCTACTCCAATATGACCTGATTTTGACTCACTTCATCTGCAACAATCCTATTTCCAAATAAGGTCACATTCCGAGGCACTGAGAGTTAGGAGTTCAACATATGAATTTTGGAGGACACAATTCAACCTATAATTCTTGCTCAAGGTCACACAGAGCCAATAAGGTGAATAACTTGTACCCCAGTCTGTCTGACAATTTTAACTCTCCATCCAAGGTGATAATTACTTCCTCTGAAATGGGAGGTCTATAAAACATTTGGAGCCATGTTGATGATGAGAATTAATCATGTTATTCTTGTCAGTCTCTGAAAGCAGGGATCATACCTTAAAAAACCACTCTTACACTTGCCCTTAAGAAACATGAAACCCATTTAAACAAGGATTCTTTTAAATAAAATCTTCAAAGAGGATGTTGGAAACCTCCAAGAAATTAAAATCCCTCTCCCTCCCTACTGTCTCCACTCAAATGGGATGCAGTGTTCTCCTTAGAACACACAGCTGTGGGGCTCTCGTCTCTCATGGTCCCACCCATAGGCCTGGTCTAGAAGGAAGACAGCTCTGCCTTTCCCATCTTTACTAACCAGAATGGTGACCTGGTCCCAACGTCCACCTGGGAGGTGTGATAGCTGAACTACTGCCCCATTTAGGGTCTGATATTAAACAAGCTGGACATGGGAAAGGGTGTGTGTGCTTGTATGCTAATTCACATACCGTCCTACCCTCTACCCCAGGTTCCTACCCCTTACTCCTCCCAGCCCCACTGGACCCAGATCCCATCTTTATTTTCTTAAGTCTTCATCTCCGCCCATTGCCTTCCCCAAAGAGTCTCCTGTTGGATTGGTGCAGAATTATGCTCAGCCCAGATAGGAAGAAAACAATCCAAAGGTTTTAGAGTCTGGGTGTCAATGGTCATGCATGTCATTTCATAACACCTTCCACCTGTGACAGAACAGCACACCTGGTGGAGATGCCCAGTGCTCAAGGCCATGCCCAGCAATGGGCTGAGCATCTCATCCAAACTCGCAGAGGCCCTGAGATACCTCTGTGGAAGATGAAGGAGCCTGTCACTAGCTAGAGTGGTCAGGACAGATTTTAGTCAGTGATATAACCACTGCAGTAGGGAGAAGAGTCCAGTGTGAAATATACTCAACTGGGACTTGCACAGAGGTGACTGGGCCTTTTAAAGGGAGAATGAGAGAATGCGGGGGTGGTGCGCAGGGGCTCAGGAAAGTCAGGGAAGTGAAGAATTACAAACAAACAGGAAGGAGGTGTTGGTCCACGTGAAACCCCTCAGGATTGGCATACTGGCCTTATGGAGGTTAGGCTCTGCCCCTCCCGCGGAGTCTGGGAGGTGGGCCCCCTCTTCAGGTGACGGCTGGAACAGTCAGTTCTTTTGGCAGCCTTGAGTTTTCCCACTCAGGCACTTTAAGAGGGGCCAGCATCATCCTAGGGATGTGGCCCCGGGCTGTTAGAAACTATGTTAGCGTCTGTTCAGGTCTTTATAGGCCAAAGTGGAGGCCTAGTCCAGAAGGAAGCTCCGAGGAGCCTGGCTGGGGTTGGGTCAAGGAGAGAATCCCTGTCACTTCCACCATTCTCTGTGTTTCTTCTATGAAAGCGGGTCAGCATTCCACTCAAGGCCACATACCTGGTGAATGGTCAAGCCATGCCTGGCCTCCCGAGTTCCTCGCCATGTCTCTCTGGCTTCTGGCTTACTGTTTCTCTCCCTGGGTCTATCCACTCACATCACCCCCACCCCACCTCCACTCACTGTTCAGGGCTCCGCCAGGAGGATAACGTATCTGTGAGGGTCAGGCTGCCAGGAAAGAGGCGAGTGAGTGGCCTGAGCAAGTTATCCACCCTCAGGCCGGGGTCCTCACCCTTCCAATGGAGGATTATAGTGCATCCTTAAAGGGGGTTGGGCTAGAGAAATGGAAATAAAAACAAAAATAAACAAATGGGACCTAATGAAACTGAAAAGCTTTTGCACAGCAAAGGAAACCATAAACAAGACGAAAAGACAACCCTCAGAATGGGAGAAAATATTTGCAAATGAAGCAACTGACAAAGGATTAATCTCCAAAATTTACAAGCAGCTCATGCAGCTCAATATCAAAAAAACAAATAACCCAATCCAAAAATGGGCAGACCTAAATAGACATTTCTCCAAAGAAGATATACAGATTGCCAAAAAACACATGAAAGGATGCTCAACATCATTAATCATTAGAGAAATGCAAATCAAAACTACAATGAGATATCATCTCACACCAGTCAGAATGGGCATCATCAAAAAATCTACAAACAATAAATGCTGGAGAGGGTGTGGAGAAAAGGGAACCCTCTTGCACTGTTGGTGGGAATGTAAATTGATACAGCCACTATGGAGAACAGTATGGAGGTTCCTTAAAAAACTAAAAATAGAACTACCATACGATCCAGCAATCCCACTACTGGGCAAATACCCTGAGAAAACCATAATTCAAAATGAGTCATGTATCAAAATATTCATTGCAGCTCTATTTACAATAGCCAGGAGATGGAAGCAACCTAAGTGTCCATCATCGGGTGAATGGATAAAAATGTGGCACATACATACAATGGAATATTACTCAGCCATAAAAAGAAACGAAATTGCGTTATTTGTAGTAAGGTAGATGGACCTAGAGTCTGTCATACAGAGTGAAGTCAGAAAGAGAAAAACAAATACCATATGCTAACACATATATATGGAATCTTAAAAAAAAAAATGGTCATGAAGAACCTAGGGGCAAGACGGGAATAAAGATGCAGACCTACTAGAGAATGGACTTGAGGATATGGGGAGGGGGAAGGGTAAGCTGAGACAAAGTGAGAGAGTGGCATGGACATATATACACTACCAAACGTAAAATAGATAGCTAGTAGGAAGCAGCCGCATAGCACAGGGAGATCAGCTCGGTGCTTTGTGACCACCTAGAGGGCTGAGACAGGGAGGGTGGGAAGGAGGGAGACGCAAGAGGGAAGAGATATGGGGACATATGTGTGTGTATAATTGATTCATTTTGTTATAAAGCAGAAACTAACACACCATTGTAAAGCAATTATACTACAATAAAGATCTTTAAAAAAAAAAATAATGGGGCTTCCCTGGTGGCGCAGTGGTTGAGAGTCTGCCTGCTGATTCAGGGGACACGGGTTCGTGCCCCGGTCCTGGAAGATCCCACATGCCGCGGAGCGGCTGGGCCCGTGAGCCATGGCCGCTGAGCCTGCGCGTCCGGAGCCTGTGCTCCGCAACGGGAGAGGCCACAACAGTGAGAGGCCCGCGTACCGCAAAAAATAAATTAATTAAATAATAATAAGTAAATTTTTTAAAAAGGGGGTTGGGGAGGCCAGAGACCCCGTTCAGAAGCTAATGATAACGGTAGACATTATTCAACAGTTATGAATACTTATGAAGGCCAGGCACTTCACCTGATTTTTTTTACCAAAAGGCCAGTAAAAATGCTTAGAGTCCTCTGCCACCAAGATGTGTGGGCCACTTAGGTTGAGTCAAGTCAGCCATCTTGGCCAGAGGATGAAGGGGGCAGACAGGAGGGCTCCTTCTCAGCTCTCAGACCCTGCTGGTCTCCTTGGGTCTCTGCCCCATGAAGAGAGGTCAGGTGAAGCTGTGGTAGCTCTGGGGACTTCCCTGGTGGCACAGTGGTTAAGAATCCGCCCGCCAATGTAGGGGACACAGATTCGAGCCCTGGTCTGTGAAGATCCCACGTGCCACGGGGCAACTAAGCCCATGAGCCACGACTACTGAGCCTGTGCTCTAGAGTCCACGAGCCACAACTACTGAGCCCGCGTGCCTAGAGCCCGTGCTCCGCAACAAGAGAAGCCACGACGATGAGAAGCCTGCGCACCGCAACGAAGAGTAGCCCCCGCTCACCGCAACTAGAGAAAGCCCACGCTCAGCAACGAAGACCCAATGCAGCCAAAAATAAATAAGTAAATAAATAAAGTTATCTAAAAAAAATTAAAAAAGGAAGAAGAAGAAGGTAGCTCTGACGTCCCCTGAGCTGGACTCTAGTCCAGGCTTACCGTTCGTTAGCTGGGCACCCTGGCCTTGTTAGTCTCGTTTTTCTCATCTGTAATAACTCTTAGAGTTAAGTGAATGCTGTGAGGTTTAATGAGATAAGACAGACAAAGAGCTTAGGAGAGAACTTGGCATGTAGAAAGCCTCAAAAATGTTAGATGACACTTATGGCAGGGACAAACTTCAAAATCACATCTCCTCTGGGAGATGGGGAGGGTGGACATTGGTGACTAAATGCCACCCCTCAACCCGGTTCTGTAGAGCCCCAGGCCAGGGCCTCAGGGCAGGTGGATCTCCAAGCCCCAGGGAGCTCCAGTGTGGAACCTCCTTCCGGGCCGCACTGCCAGCCTCCTCCAGTCCCTGGACACCCTGCCCTGCTCTGAGGCAGGAGGCCGCTCACACACACGCCTGCCCAGGGCAGCCTCCACCATGTGACCAGAGGGAGGCTGGGGGTGTGGGTGGAGGGCAAGGCTGGGAACCTTGAAGACAAAGAAAGAGCCCTTTGCTGTGGTTACTGAAAAGAAAAGAAATTCTCCTGTTCAAACCCAGCCCCTGCAGACAGCCCCACCCTCAGACTCTGGGCCCGTCCAGGTCCCTCCTGGGCTCTTGGGACCCCTGTCCTGAGGGACGAGCCTCCCCTGAGCTCCTCGTCTCCCCTCAGGGCACTTCCCATCCCAGCACTGGTTCCCTAGTTGTTAGCAGCAGAAGCCTGCCTCCCACGGTGATATCTCACAGGCGCCTGATTAAAAACAACAAGATAAACCCCAAACTAAAAGCACGGCTGTTATGCTTGAAGCCCTGTCCTCCGATCCAGTTTTTAATAATAATAACAATAATAGCTACCATTGTGCTTTGCTGGGAGGACATTCGACTAAATTCAACGCTCACAATAACCTCAGGGGTAGGTATTATTGTTATCCCCATTAAACATATGGGAAAACTGAGTCACGGAGTTAAGCCACTTGCTCAAGGTGATATAGATCAGAGCGAGGACTGCATAAAGGCCCCCAGCAGCCCCCTCCTGACTGCGGAGGCTCTCTCTGCCTTCTCCATTCTCAGGGACACATGTGGCCATCCTAGTGCCCATCCCTCGCCGAAGAGTCTCTGCTCTCAGGGGTGGGCACAGAGAACCTTATGGCCTAAGCACCTGCCTCTGGCCACCTTCCCGTGTTTACCCTGAGGCTGCCATCCTGACAAAACTTCCTTGTCCTGTCCCAGGAGGTGGCAGGTTTTTAAGGACATGGGTTTAGTACTGGGCTGTTTATCATCAGGACTGGGTTTCCTCTCTCGGAGGTGGAGAAGTTGCAGTCAAAAAATGTGTGGAGAGTGATGTTAAGCTCGCCACCTCTTCCTCTGCTCCCTGCCTGGGAAACACGGTTCTACCTGACAGTGTGCCATGTACATACACAGTACACTCACACACACACACACACAACACATACCTGCAAACGCACGCACGCACACGTGCACACGTACATAGCCTTCCAGGAAGCAGGGGAAAGCAAAAAGGGTCTTTCTTAAGTCTTTGAATGGGCTCATGGGATTCCTGCACATCTGAAGTCATTTACAAATTGTGGCGTGTGTGTACACTTGTGCGTATGAAGTGCAGGCGTATGCAAGACATAATTTGCAGGTCCCAGTGCAGAATGAAAATGTGGGACCCATTGTTCAAAAAGTATTAAGAATTTCATGATGGCAACAGCGAAACATTAAACCAAGCGCAGGCCCCTTCTGAGCACAGTCTGAGTGTGACCGTACAGGCTGCACACCCAGGAAGGCGGACCCACTCACAAGAGTGGGTTGTATGTTTATACTGCAGGCACTTCTCTAATTAGAAGGCTCAGGGCTTTCGTTAGAATCTCAAAGGGGTCCATGACTCTCTAAAGGTTAACAACCATTTGGTAGCAGAAGGCTGGTGTTAGAGGCCTGGGTTTGAGTCCCAGGCACATGGTTTAGCTGTGGGGCCTGGACCAAGTTCCTTAACCTCTCTGAGCTATTTTCTCATCTGTAAAATAAGGGTTATAATAAAGCCTGCCTCACAGGGTTAGTGTGACAATAGTAAAACTGAGCAGGACCCTGTGGGGCTCCTGGGCAAGGAAGCCTTTCGGGGTTCCCCATTCCTTGTTTGTAGGGAACAGATTCCAGCCTCCAGGACCTTCCCTGAGTTCCAAAGGGCAGATTCTTGAACAGCTGCTAATCAGGGAAGGGAGGGGATGAAAAGACAGGGGAGGGGCAGCCAAGAAACAATAGCGCAGCCCTGGGGCAGGGCCCTGGCCTCAAGGGATATACACAATAATTATCTTCTGAGCTCTTTACAGAACTAAAACCCCCAACAATTGGAAGGTGTTAGCATTCTTTATTCCAGGAAAGACCAGGTTGAAGGAACCAGAGAAGCTCATCAAAAGATTACCTGAGACCAGATTAGAAGAGGGCAGGCCCTGCATACCCCCTAATCCTTATCAGCAAACCTACCCTTGAACAATTACTATAAAACTCATCACCAAATCCTCCCGGGATGGGACACATAGTAGTCTTTGAGGGGCACAAGCCCACTGTGTCCCCCTTTGCCTGGCAAAACAATAAAGCTATTCTTTTCTATTTCACCCAAAACTCTGTCTCTGAGATTATTCGAGATTCGATTCAGCACCGGTGCACAGAGGCTGAGCTTTCAGCATCAATAGGGGCCATGAGATAAACAGCTTAGCACAGAGCCTGTCACATTAGCTCCCAGGAAGTAGTCGTTAATGAACTGAGTTCATTCTGTTTTGCTTGTTACATTTACATCCTTTTGCCAGCTTGATCACAGCAAGCTATGCCTTCCGTGGATGTCCTCAGCAGGCCCAGCACAGATCCTGGCAGGGGCTCTTGGGAACACGAGCTGGTGTTTCTGAAGACTGGCTCGGTGTCTTGGCTGGTCTCTCCCCCAGACCTTGCCCTGCTGGCTGACCTGACTGATTTGGTCTGCAATGCCTGGGCCACAAGGATATGTGACAGGTAGCAGCAACCTAGGGGGCCCTAGGGCTGGGGGATGATTTCTAGGTTGAGCTTGAGAGGACTGGGCCCCTCAAGAGGACCTCATAGCTTTTAAGTCCAGTGTCACACTTGACAGAGCCTCTCTCTAAACTGGGGCACCCAGGAGAGGGTTCTTAGGAAATCTGGGGCCCAGTGGCCTTTGGCGGCCCGTATTTCCCCTCTGGTACCCACATGGTGGCTCCTCGGGGGCCTCTGTGCTGCTTCAGCAATTATCTCCACTGGGCCTGCCAGCATCACAGGGAGAAGAGCCACTGTGGCCCTGTCACCCCTTCCCTCCTTTCCTCCAGCCTGGTGCCACGGCCCACACCCCACCCCAACTCGTTTCAGGGTGGAGACTCCTAGAAGAGAGGAAAAGGGAGAATCGGGGCTGAGACCATCACACCACCCCCAGCGTGATCAGAGGGAAGTCTGCAGCCCCTCAGGGTCTCCATGGCCATGTTTGTAACATGCAGGGGGAGCACCTTCATGTCTGCCCTGGAGAAGCCCTCACCCATACACCCAGGAAGGTGTTTCAATATGTACAATGTGTATCTTTGTACAGAAGGAAACTCAGGATGAGAAAACACAGGCTACCGGCCCCAGATAGCTGTAGTGCATGTCAAAGGAATGATTTCAGTGAGCCCACACTCTTGCATCTTCCTATACATAGAAAAGTACTAAACTCCTTAACTTGAGATATCTTGTTTTCTTTTATTAACAGTAATCTTTTGATGTTCCGACTACCTGGTCTTTTGCTGCGAAAACTCCTGGCTCCCCGCCTTGCCCCTTCTGAACAGTTTTCTCACGGTTATCTGAGATGCTGTCTCATGGGCTTGAAGTCCTCAGAAAATCTGCCAAATAAAACATAACTCTCGGCTTTTAGGTTGTGCGTTTTTTTTTTTCAGTCGACACAGTCATATTAGCAACGTTATCCAGCAGTTTTTAAAAGCTAAGTGGGATGACACAGAAAGGTGTCCAGGATGTATTTTTGAGAGAAAAATGAAAATTGCAAGATAATATATACAGTGTAAGTCATTTCTGTAAATATAAACTATACATTCTCTAAACATATCTATGCACAGGGAAAGGTCTGGAAAGATGTATTTCAAGTTGATCTTAGAGGCTGCCTCTGAGAAGGGAGGTGCTGAAGGGGTAGTCAAAAAGGACCTAAAGTCCACCCTTCTGGAGCCCTTGCCACAGGTCCTGCAAGCGTGTCCCAGACCCTGCTGGGATGGAATTCCTAACCCCAGGGCCAAGGCCATGCTGCACTGCTGGCATCTTGGGTGGAAATTCTGATTGGCTCGTGAATAACCAGCCTCCCATCCACTGATAGCAAAATTGTTCCAAACATCATTTATTAACTCCCCACCAAGGGCCAGGCATCCCACCCTCCCACAACAGAGTGGGTATTAGAGTCAGGCAGGGACTGCCAAGAACAAGAACGGTGGCAGGTCTGAGACTTTTCCTCTGCTTGTAAGCCAGCAGTCAGCCTGCCAGTGCCATGAATGCTGGCAGACTTCTGGGACAGAGACAACAGACTTATTAGGTAAAACAGGTGACACAAGCTCCATGTTTGCCTTGGTTCCCTTTGCTCCCTTGTCTCACGGGCCAAGTGGGAGACGGGCGTGAGGAAACACTGTGCCCATAGGGGGTTTGTGTCTCCGCCGAGGAATCCTGAGATTAGGAAATCCCCAATCTTATAAAGTGCCTTCTAGCAAACCTGCCCAATCTTTGCCTTGGAGGGAGACATTGTTTTTATTCTCCAGGAAAGCAAACAAATCTGCCCTCTACCCAAGGGAGACACTACATCTGCCAAGGCTGTTTGCTAGACAAACACCCTTGAAAAGATAGTCCGGAGCAAAAGGTGTCACGGGACTCCAGAAATTCCAGAGGCCCTCTGGAGAACTGTCTCCAGAACTAACACTGGCAGCCTGAGATGAGGCACTGAGATGTTGAGTTCCTTCCCCAGGGTCACACAGCTAGGACACAGCAGAGCTGGGGTTACACCAGGTAATCTGACTCCAGCGCCCTTGCTTTTTCCTCCCTGCCTTCAAAACGGGCTGCTGGGCCAGCCTGGTAACCAAAGAAACACAGACAACACTGCTTCGGAGGGAAAATCCACTCTGAGTTCCCAACGACGACCTACAGAACTGCAGGAACAGAGCCTGTCTGTGGTTTGGGACCAAGCACTGCCCACACGTTCCTGACCTGACTCCCCCGTGGGGATGAGAAAAGAAAATTCCTCTCCAGTTGCCCCTGAGTGATGTCAGAGAGGAGCTGGAAATAAGGAATGAGTTTCTGGAGACCGGATAAATGCTCTTTTCTTTTGCAGAAGGAAAATAATCTCACACCATTCCATATTGACTTAAACATGAAATTTATTTATGGAGTAGAAAGACTTG
Source organism: Aethalodelphis obliquidens (assembly GCF_003676395.1). Taxonomy (NCBI): domain Eukaryota; kingdom Metazoa; phylum Chordata; class Mammalia; order Artiodactyla; family Delphinidae; genus Aethalodelphis; species Aethalodelphis obliquidens. The sequence goes on along the minus strand of NW_020837981.1, from coordinate 12,669,411 downwards.
GTGTTGGCTTTCAGCGCCCAACCAGGAAATGGTCTGGGCTTGTTTTTGTCTCCTCCAGCACCATGTCCCCCGGTGACCTAATCTGATTTTTCAGACTTGAAGGCTGGATCCTGTTCCCTGGTTCTCAGGCCTCCCCGACCCACCTTCTCATCTCTGGAGCCATTCCTCTCTGCCTGGAGGAGGCGCAGAGAGGGGCCAAGTCTGTAATTGAGGTTCCTCTATTGCTTACTCTCCTCATCTGTAAAATGGGGACATACGTCTGCCTCACATCTCCCTCATCAATAAAAAGCAATTAATAGTAATAACAGTAATAGCAATAGCTTCTAATTTGGTGAGTTGCTAATACATGCATCTATGAGGTAATAGGATTCTTCTTTACAGATAGGGAGGCTGGGATCAGGGATGCTGGCAAAATTGGCCACTGTCACATAGTCACCCTTAAAGAAATGTCCGCCTCCTGTCACTTTGCCCCTCCCGAACTCCTCCTTGCTACCGAGGAAGACACATCTCCAACATCTGCTCCTCTGAGCTCTGTCTGAAGTTGCACAAGGTTTATATACCCAGAGGCTTGGGCAGGGCTGAGGCTGGGATCTTGTCCTACAGACAGCAAGTCCCCTTCCCCAGGAGCTGCTCTATATGAGGCCCTTTAATGTTGTTTAACCTCATGGCAGCCCTGAGAGAAAGAGCTTTATCTCCATTTGCAGGTGGGCAAACTGAGGTTCTGAGAGTATTACATGGCCAGACCGTATGGCTGGTGGGGAGCAGGACAAAGGTCCCACTCTGTAGGCCTGGCTTCTTATCCCCACACCGCAAAGCCTCTGAACAAGCAGGTTGTGATATGGCCTCAGTTTCCCCTTCTGCAGCATAGGGACAAGACCCGGCTTCTCGCCATCTGAGATGATCCTGAGGGGTTTCTATGTTGCCTTCAGATGAACTCTGTGCTATTAATTTGGAAAGACACAGAGCGGATCTGTGACATGCCAAAAGTCACCCTGTGAGCCACAGCAGGGCCAGCCAAGGTCTGAGCCCTCTGCCTCAAAGCCAATGCTCAGTCACCCACACCTCACTGGCCAGGCCTCTGCAGGGAGGGGGTAGGTGGGCTGAGGCCCTGTCTCAGGGAGGGAGCTGAGGAAGCAGTCCCAGGTAAATCCCAAACAAGCTCCCACGACAGGAAATTACAGGGTAAGGTGGTTGGTGGCGAGGCCTGGGTGGGGCTGGAGGACGGAAAAAGAGGGAAGAGCAGGCCTGATGCCCACACTTTCCTCCCCGGGGGTGGGGGCGGCTGGCAGCTGTGGGGACAGACACCTACAGCCAGGTATATCTGGGGGCACCCACCTCAGGAAAATTCCACCAGCTGAGGCTGGCCGGCACGGGGTGGGGATGACCCAGGGGATGCCCCTCCCCACCTTCCCCGCAGGCAGGGTGATGAGCTATTGTCCTGCTAATTAAAAAATTTCGCTTGCCTTGCGGTTCCATAAGAATTAGGTCATTAGTCACTGCAGCTGCTAACCTTCAACACACCCAGGCATTCAGGACGGAGATCAGGATGAGGCACTCTGTGCTCCAGGAAAACTGAGAGAACAGGCCTTCAGACAGGTAGGCATTTTCAGGCAAAATTTTTTATGAACCCGGATTCTTGCAACTTCCCATACTGTACTTAGAAAAGCACTAAAAGCACTAACTGAGGCCCTCGTGACCTGCCCCTCGTGACCAGCAGCAACTTCTACTGAGATATGTGCTTGGCTGCAAGCACCCCCTTCATAAAATCACATCTATGGGGCTTCCCTGGTGGCGCAGTGGTTGAGAGTCCGCCTGCTGATGCGGGGGACGTGGGTTCATGCCCCAGTCTGGGAAGATCCCACATGCCATGGAGCAGCTGGGCCTGTGAGCCATGGTCACTGAGCCTGCATGTCCGGAGCCTGTGCTCCGCAATGGGAGAGGCCACAACAGTGAGAGGCCCACACACCGCAGAAGAAAAAAAAAAAAATCACATCTATGCTGACCTCCTGCTCTACCTTTCAGAGCAGTTCCTCAGGGCTCTCTAAGAGGCTGTCTCCTGGCCTACAGTCCTCAGAAAGTTCCCCAATAAAACGGAAACTCGCAGCTCTCACGTTGTGCATACTTAGTTCTGCCTGGGACTCTTTCTGCCCCTCACCCGTCAGGTCTCAGTTTAAACTCTCCTTCTGCCTCCCTGACCTGCCTGAGTGGAGCAGCCCCCTCCTCAGCCCCACCTGCTGGGTGTTGGTGCCCAGTGACTGTTGGTTATCTGCTTTATTTCAGATTCATCGTCCTGGACCACCACCTGTCAGCCCCTCAGAGTCTTGGCCTTGCCTGGTTCTGCTTCACTGCTGCCGCCCAGCGCCCAGCGCCCAGCGCCCAGCTCGGGCTGATGCACAGCACGTGCTTGGTCCCTATGAACAGGGCCCAGGATGCGCCTGCCCATTTAATTGCATAACAGGAGGGTGAGGGACTTGTCCTATCGTTCCAAGAAGCAGCAGAGAAGCAAAGCAGAGGACCTCTAAGGGGAATTGGGGCCCAGGATTTAAGAGAGCCCATCTGAGGCTAGACACCTCTCCCCAGAGCCCTCAGAGCCGGGTGAACTGACCCCACCCCAGCAGTCCCCACCCTCGCTTAGTCATAGAGTGTGGAGGATGGTCCCTTGTGGGGAAAAAATTCTGGTGACAAATAGCTCTTTCCACCTGGCCCCATGGTGGGAAGGTGGCTCACCCTGTCACCACCCCCAGCCCAGTGTTGGGGGGACTCTCAGAATTCTGCATGGAAACTTAAGGGTTCCTGCAAGCACGGGGGGGGCTGCCATCTGGTGACCCAGAAGCATAGGCGGGATTCTCAGGAGAGTTTTCCCTGTGTCCCCAAGAGTTTGGGATACTGGAAAGCAGAGAAGTGGGTTTGTGAAGGCAGGAGCTGAAGGATGTGTAGATTAGAGGTAGGGCCTGGTCCAACATGAAAATGCGGGGCCCTTGTTCCAAGCTTACTAAGCAAGGTTAACATCAACAGTGGTAAGTCATGTTGATATGACGTGATGAGAAAGGCACTTTACTGCTGTGGGATCCCCCCACTCTCTGCGGGACCGCCTCCCCAGAGGCAACTATGGAGCAGGAATTGAGAAGAGGAAAGCCAGTGGCCAATACAAATTTGAAAAGACGCTCAGCCTCATGAGAGTTCAGGAAAATGCAAATTAAAGCCACACTGAAATCTTATTTTTCACCTGCGAATAGTCAAGAATTTCAAACATCAAACAGCAACAGCCAGGGACACTGAGGGTGCCTGGGACAGGCAGCTGTGCTCTCTGTGAACACGCTGCAACACCCTTTTGGAAAATCATCTGACATTTTCTTCTGAAACACAAAATACACTCACTTTAGCCCAGCAGCCCCCCAAACTGACAAGTTTCCTAGAGGAACAAAAGCACCCACCAAAAGGATTTATAAAAAGGAGTGGTTTTCTGATATAGTTTGAAATAGTGGGGGGGGGGGAAACCCTAAGTATCTGAAGAGCCATTTCTCTACAAGAGAAATTATTGAATGAACATGGTAGATTCTTGCCATTGCATATTATGCATCTGTTGAAAAAAAAAAAGGATTAGGCACAGCTCCATTGTCTGAAGGGCTGTGCACATCCTGCTAAATTTAGAAAGCATGTTGCAGAGTTGGGACACTATGGGAACTGTAGCCGAGACGATTCAATGTGTAAAACTGTCCCACACATTACAGGACGTTCAGCATCCCTCGTCCCCTCATGGTCGTGCCAACTCTGCCCTCTCATTGTCAAAAAAAGAACAGCAGAAAAGCCTTAACATATTTCCAAATATTCCATGCTAAAAACCAGTGATGGTGAGGCCTGGGGTGAGGTTTTTGGTTTTGTTTTTAATGAACATTAGCAAGACCCTAGCTGTATAGAAGTTTCCTCCTGCTTGGCTGTTGCGGGAATGGGGAAGGGGGAGGGAGAAGATCCCTATGCCTGGTTCCATTTCTGTATGGATTCACCAGGCAACACAGGTCACTCTTGTAATTACCAAAATTACCAAGGAGAAAAACCTTTTAAAAGAAAAATAATGAAAGAATAACAAGAGCAAAAGTAAAATGGAAGGAAGGGAGGGAGGGAGGCTGCTCTAGAGACCAAAGCCCCCGCCCCCTAGCACTACATACACTACATATAGCCCCTGCCCCCGCCGGTGCAGCATCATCAGGGTGCGGACAGGGAACATTGCCGTCATCCTAGTTCTACAAGGACCAAGCCATTAGCCACTGCAGCTACCGCATTGGCGGCACACCCTGAGGGGAATTCAGGATGGAGAAAACCAGGAAACATTCTGTGCTTTGGATACTGGCCCTAGATAGTTAAGATGCATATCTAGGCAACCAATTCAATGAACCCAGATTCTTGCATCATCCCATGCATAGTAGAGAGCTAAAATAATTAGCTGGAGATGTCTGTTCTTTGTGAACTTTTGACGTTCGACCACAGTTTTTTCCTGGCTCCTCCTTTATCTCTTTGGAGCAGTTCCTCAGAGCTAGCAGAGGCTGTCTCTCACGCTATAGTCCTCAGTAAGACCCCTGAATAAAACTGAATTTGTAACTTTCAGGTTGTGCATTCTTTCTCCAGTAGACAGGGGTGACCTGGTGGCAGCACCTGCCGGCCACCTCCCTGGCCACATAGCTCTGGCAACCTCCCTCGGGTCCAGCAGCCGTCCTCCGCTCGCCACAAAGGCCCCTTTCTCTGCTGGCTGTTTTCCTTGGGCCCTGCGCACCTCCATGGGCAGCCTCTGGCCACTGCTGGTGGCACCAGGACAGGTCCTTGCCCGCCGCTGAAGACTTGCTTTATGGACACCCAGGCCCTTGGAAGGCAGCTGTTTCCACCTTCCTGCCACATTCCCCCAACCCCAGCTCCAGGAGGGAACACGTCGCTCCCGTTCTTCGTCATCCCACGACATAAATCATTGCTCCCTGGGTAGGCAGCGAGGCCAGGTCCCCCACAGCCCACATCACAGGCTGCACCCCAAGGCCACAGCAGGGGGCAGTTCCAACTCGTGTATTTCTCATTTTTAAAACACCGTACGTATTTAAACGTGCCCTGTCTTGTTCCAAAAATATAAAACAGCCACAAGGACACACAAGGTGCAACCAGCATAAACTAAGACCAGAAGGTGCTCATAATAATCTTGTGACAGAGATTTTTGGTATAGTTTAAAACAGGAAAACTTCAGAAGCCACTTAACGTCCAACCATAGGAGACTAGTTAAATAAATTACAATACAGCTGCACAATTGAATATTATGCAGTCATAAAAATTGAATTTATAGCTAGATAACCTAACTTATTTATAAATAGTTTATTTATAGAACCTAATGCTAAATTTGTAAGTCTATATGCCTCATGAGCTTCTTGAAATGACTGTGGCTCCCAGGAAATTAAAAGCCACTACCCTATAGAGGGGCATGTAATGCCATGACTAGATATTTATGTTGTATATAAAATGTATGCGTTACAAAGTCCCCCGCTATCTAGCCTGAGGGTGCAGGACAACTTTGATGTGGGGCTGAGGGGTCTGCCAGTACAAATGGTCTATCCATTTGGGGACAGACCCAAAGGGGAATGGCTTGCAGCCCCTCTACTGGCCCCATTCAGGAAAGGAGTCGACTCATTCCATCACAGAGGGGTAGGGTGAGATGGGGTCAGAAACTCTCTCTGTTCACGTCTTAGGAGGACAGTCAGCGACACATCCCAAAGAGTCAGCCACTAATGGTGGACTTTCTGGCACAAGCAGCAGAATGTTTGCAGGTGACTGAAATCAGAGCACACAGAAATCTATTCACTCCACCCAAGGCTAGGAGGTTCTTACTACCTATCCCCAGGAGAAAATCCCCAGAACACATTTTAGATTGCTCTGTTTATCTATTGCTGAGCAACAAATCAGCCTAAAACTTAGTGGCCCAAAGCAACAACAACCGTTTTATTATCTCTCATGGTTACTGTGGGCCAGGAAATCAAGGATGGGCTCAGTTGGGTAGCTCTGGCTCAGGATCTCATGAGGTTGTAGTCAGATGGAGGCTGGTGTTGGAACAGCATGGGACTGAGCTGGCTGGGGGATGACCAAGCACCTCTCTCTCTCTTCATGTAGTCTCAGAGCCTTTCCATGTGACTGCTTCATGTGTGATAGCTGGGTTTCCTAACAGCACAGTGGTTATCACACAGAGCCATCACCAATATCCCAGGTGGGCAGGACAACCTGAGGCAGATGGAAGCCCTATGACCTTTGATCCCTGTATATTTGCATCGACACCATTAGTCCATCTATCTTCTATCTACACAAAAGTCAGCCATTTCATGCCTCAGCTGACCCACACACACTTTGAGCTGTGATGGCACAGGGGTACTGTCAGCCAAGAAATGGACTTGGGCAGGGGCCATCTTTTTCTGAGTTTTAGACAATTATTTGAATATACTTTTGAGTTTTACCCATGATGTTTGATCATGGGTAAATGATCAAAACAGAAAACAGAAAAGTGAACTCGTTGATGGAAATGATGAAAAAGATACGGGCTCCAACCCCAGGCCAGTTAAGGCTGAGATGGAGTCAAGAGGGGCTCCACTGGCCTGAGTTGGACGGTGATCAATCTTGAGCGAGTTGGCTATGAGTTCTCTTATGAAGAAAAAGAACAAAAGCAAAGGAACAAAATAGAAGAATGTATACTACTAAAGTATTTTGGATGAAATGACACAGTGTCTGGGATTTGCTTTGATATGCTCCAACAAACAAACAAAAAGTACAAGGTGGGGGCAAGATTGGTCATGAGTTGCTAATTGTTGAAGCATGGAGGTTCATTATTCCATTCCTTCCATTTTTGTGAATGTTTATCATTTCCGTAATAAAAAATAAATATAAATTTATATTACATATTAAAAATACAACATTAAGCATCACATCTAAAAGCTAAACTGTGATTAGGTGTAACTGAACTCCTGGAAATGTCCCCTCCCAACTCCTGTACACTAATGATTTTTGTTTTATTTTTGGCCGCAGCATGCGGGATCTTAGTTCCTGGACTAGGGATTGAACCCGCGCCCTCTGCAGTGGTAGCACAGAGTCTTAACCCCTGGACTGCCAGGGAAGTCCTGATTTTTCACAAGGATTATCAGGGTCATATTTATATAGAAGTCAGTAACCATCTGTACTGATGTACTTAATTCCATTGCGCAAACTGCAGAATCTTCCTTGCAAGAGAAGGGTATCATATATGTGCAACCACAACAAAAGTAATCTCAATCCCTGAATTCAGAGCTCTTGAAGCAATGAGGGAGCGTTAATTAACAGAGATAGCAGGTGTTGGCAGCGGGAGCAGGAATATCCTGTATGGTTTGAATTTCCTTTTGCTGTGTGTATGTGTCCATTTTTAAAGCTTACTTGATTTATTTAGAATAAGAAAAAGCTGTTGAATAGGTACTATTGGCTGTTCCTTTCTTTTTCCTATGGTATTATCTTTACTACTTTTGAACTCATTTTGTCTGCCAAGGGAGTAGGTATCACTAGCAAACAAGAGATAACAGGCATCGGGCTTCCCTGGTGGTGCAGTGGTTAAGAATCCGCCTGCCACGGGTTTGAGCCCTGGTCCGGGACGATCTCACATGCTGTGGAGCAGCTAAGCCCGTGCGCCACAACTACTGAACCTGCGCTCTAGAGCCCGCGAGCCACAACTACTGAAGCCCACAAGCCACAACTACTGAAGCCCGCGCGCCTAAAGCCCGTGCTCCACAACAGGAGAAGCCACCACAATGAGAAGCCTGTGCACCACAACAAAGAGTAGCCCCTGCTCTCAGCAACTAGAGGAAAACCCACGTGCAGCAGTGAAGACCCAACACAGCCAAAAATTAAATAAATGAATAAAATAAAATAAATTTAAAAAAAAGAGATAACAGGCATCAAAGATAAAGAGAGAATGATGCAAAAGTTTTAAATGGAATAAACTCTGGTCATCAGCTTAATCCCACTTCTCTACTTTGCCCCCACTCACCACCTCTGACTTGAAAAAAACCGGTTGTTCCATTTCAGCCCTAGGACGGCTCCCAGGCCTGCCCAATGCAATGACCAGCGCGCCATCTGGTGGCTTCTGGAAGAAGTGCATAAGCCGTGTTCTTTTCTGAGCTCACGAGCAAAGCTGTAGTTTCTACTGGGGGTCATAAACTGATGCTCCACAGGGCAAACCTGACATACAGATGTACTGTCTATAAATGTACAGCTGTATGGATCGCAATGCTTTTACAGGTTTTTAATATGTTGCCAACATTAAAAAAAATCCAGATGTGGGACTTCCCTGGTGGTCCAGTGGTAAAGAATCCACCTTAAAATGCAGGGGACCGGGTTAGATCCCTGGTCAGGGAACTAAGATCCCACGTGCCGCAGGGCAACTAAGCCCGCGCACCACAACTACTGAGCTCGGACGCCTCAACTAGAGAGCCTGTGTGCTGCAAACTACAGAGCCCACACGCCCTGGAGCCTGAGCCTCACAACTAGAGAGAGAAAACCCACACGCCACAGCTAGAGAGAAGCCCAAAGGCCACAGTGAAACATCCCGCATGCCTCAGCGAAGATCCCGCGTGCTGCAACTAAGACCTGACGTGGTCAAAATTACATAAATAATAAATCTTAAAAAAGAAAATCCAGATGTTTTACATACAAAGTCTGATCTCTGGCTTCTTTTGAAAACCGGATCTGAGGATGCCTGGGGCTGAGGCCTGTGCTCTCCAGTTATCTGTCTGGCCTCTACTATGGCCACTTTGGTTTCTGTTAGTTTGTCCTACACAGAATCCCTGTAGTGTGTTGAACAGTGTCTCCCAAATATACATGTCCACCTGGAACCTCAGAATGTGATCCTATTTGAAAAGTAGGGTCTTTGTGGATCCAGTGAGTTAAGGATCTTGAGATCATCCTAAATCCAATGACTGATGTCTTTATAAGAAGAGGAGAGGGGGAATTCCCTGGTAGTCCAGTGGTTAGGACTCCGTGCTTTCACTGCTGAGGACGCAGGTTCAATCCCTGGTCTGGGAACTAAGATCCCACAAGCCACACAGCACCACCAAAACGAACAACAAAAAAACAGGAGAGGACACAGAGACCATCATGTGGAAACAGAGACATTGGAATGATGTATCTACAAGCCCAGGAGCACCAAGGATCGCTGGCAAACACCAGAAGCTAGGAGAGAGGCATGGAATGGATTCTCCCTCACAGCCCCCAGAAGTAACAACCCCACTGACACATTAAGTTTGGATTTTTGGCCTCCAGAACTGTGGGAGAATAAATTTCTGTTGCTTAAAACTACCGTTTGTGGTAATTTGTTACAGCAGCCCTGGGAGCCTGCTGACAGTTCCCAAGAGGTCCTCATCTATTTATAACATCCCCCAAACAGGCCTCTGCTCTAAAGTCTACAGGGACGGGGAACTTACTACCTCCCACCTGTGTGATGGACTAATTGTTGGAAAGTCTTTCTGCTAAACCAATACATAATACAAACAACATAAGATCAGGTTAGAGTCTATAAAGAGTGAGGGAAACCAAGGTCTAAGAAGAAAGAAATCCCTGCTGGTTATGGGCTCAGGGGTTTCATGGAAGAGGCAGCACTTGAACTGGGCCTTAAAGGATGGATATGATCAAAACAAGCAGAAACAGGTGTGGTGGCGGCCATGTTCCAGAGGACAGAGCAGTGGATGGCCCAGAGGTAGGAAAGAGTGGGCCATGTACAGATCCATAGATTCATTTGCTCATTCCTTCATTCCCTTCTAGGAATATTTATTCTCTGAGCAATGAGTAGTGAGCTTAGTTGGAAGGGAAGCGTGTGGCTGGGTGGCGTCAGTAGGTTGGAATTAATAGTGAAGCGTCTAAATCTTTAAAAGTCCTGGTCTCCCAAGAGAGCTAAGTAAAATATGTGACATTTATCCACATCCCTGGGTTATTTTCTTCAGGCGAAACTACTCTGTTCACCGCTTGTATAGAGGACTGCTGGTTTGTATCTTTCCAGGAAGTTTCCCTGTGTCCCTTCCCCCGATCACAGCCCATGTTCTGGCCAAAAGGGTGGTTACGTGATCCAGGCTGGCCACCCACAGCACCCCACTCACCTGGCAGCAGCGATGGGTCCGGTCAGAGACTTTCCCTGCCACTGATGCGTAGACTCTGGGAGCAAGCAGCTCTCTCTTTGCTGGAGCAGCAACTTCTATGCCACGTGGAGAACGCCCATCAGAGACTGAGGCCAACAGGTGAAAAGAAACAGTAAAGTGTTGATGAAAGATGGGCAGCACCTGGGAGAGCCCTGGGGTCACTCACCTCACAGTCGCTCTCCTGGAGGCCCTGGTTCCTAGACTTTTTCCTTCACTTCCAAGAGCTGCCCTAGTATCCTCCCCCTTCATGAGGGCCGGTAAATTCCTTCTCTGCCTAGGCCAGTGTGAGTTGAGTTTCTGTTGCTTGCACTGAAGGGTCCTGGGTGATATGGTCCTGTTTCCACACTCTCCCACCCCCACTGGCCAAGCAGCCAACGAGAGCAAAGGAGGGTGGTTCCCATCCAGGCCAGCAGCTCCCCCTCCAGTTGAGAGAGGTCACCCCATGCACTTTCTGGTGAGCATGTGAGCACTTGGTGCTGTTAGGGTGACACTGAAAAAGCACAGGGCTATGACTCCAAGTAAAATCCAAGTAAATTGCAAACAACATAATGAATGAAAGCTTCTCTGTCTGTGATGTCTCTACCCCAAAAGACACCAATTTCCATCCTTAGAGAGTCATTCCTTTGGGCTAGGGCTCCTTTTGAAATATAAGCTGGGAGAGTGCTCAGGAGGCAGTAAGTCGGCCAATTTGCCAAAAAATTTATACACCTGAATGCACCAAATTCACTAAATTTAAAAAATTATAAAAACTTGTTTATTTTAACTAAATATAAAAACTGGTTTCTTTTAACTAAATCTAATTTTCAGCACTTCATATAAAATGTTGACATTTTGGTTTCCCACATAAAATTACTGGGACACTTTAGCTTGGCAGCAATTTGCAGAAAGTTTCTACAGGAAACGGTAAAATTGTTTACGCACCTGAAGAGAAGTGAATCTCTAATGATAAACAGCACCAGGAGTGATGTGTTTTTTGTTTTTTTTTTTTTGCAGTACGTGGGCCTCTCACTACTGTGGCCTCTCCCGTTGCGGAGCGCAGGCTCCGGACGCGCAGGCTCAGCGGCCATGGCTCACGGGCCCAGCTGCTCCGCGGCATGTGGGATCTTCCCGGATCTTCCGGCAGGCGGACTCTCAACCACTGCGCCACCAGGGAAGCCCGATATTTTAAAGGGGGATGTCAGGCTGACCTGGGACAAGATAATTCATCTAGTCACTCATTTATTTAACATATACATCCTGGTTACCTGTCCTGTGCCAGGCTCAGGACTCAAGGATACACATGTGACAAGACATGATCCATGCCCTCAAGGAACTCCAGCAGGGGAAAACCCAGGGAATCAAGGAGATGCAGCTCAGTGGTCTTAGGACAGAATATAGGCCTACACAAGGCCAATGAGGAACAGAAGTATCTTGGTCCTCTCTGCCTGAGGAGGTGAGAAGGAGACATGACGTTTGAGTTGGGTTTTGAAGGATGTGTAGGAGTTCACCAGGTAAAGAAGAAGAATGGAGAAAATTTTCAGGCAGGAAGTACAGACTAAACTAAGGCTCTGAGGCACAGAAGGTGGAGAGGAAGATGAAGATGAGGAGGAACAAAAGGAGTGTGGTGGCCAAATCACCAGGCTTCTACAAAGCCAGTCAAAAGGAATTTGACTTTCACTCTGTGGGTAATAGGGAGCCACTGAAGGTATTATGTAGAGGAAGCAAATCACCCTGTCTCCATGGCAGCTGTGACCAAGATGGACCAACAGTGCTAGAAAGGAGGGGGCTAGAAGACAGGGTAGAGGCTGCTGCAGTTGTCCAAGCAATAGATGAACAGGGCTAAGTTAGAATTTATTCATTCAACAGATATTTATTGATCACCACCTGTCTAGAGACAGGCGCTAGCTCAGGTGATCACTGCTGGGGATTCAGCAGTGGGTAGAAGCTGGGCGATAGAAGGGGAGGCAGAGGAAGATCATTCCAGCTGGGGGAAAGATCTACCTCTTTCTGTGGTCAGGGCAAAAGAGTTTGAGACCATCAGAATTCAGATATAGATTTGGCTCTTGTATCAGACTAAAAATAACAATGATTTAGACAAAATAACACCTACGTTTCTCTCCACTGGCTGGAACAGTGACTCCGGGGTGAGTGGGGCCCAGGCTCCTTCCCTTGGTTATGTCACCTCAAGATGGAGCTGCTGTATCTGTGTTCCTGGAAGTGGGAAGGGACAGAAGGAGTTGGGGGGGAGGCATGCCATGCTCCTCCTGAAGGCCACCACCAGGAAGTGGCATCTGTCACTTCTACTCTCATCCAACTTTCCAGCAGGGAGTCACCTGACCATGTGGAGCTGCAAAGGAGGCTGGGAGGTGTGGCCTTTGTCTGGGCAGCCAGATGCCCAGCTAGAAATAGGGGGTTCTGTTGCTATACAAGGGGAGAGTGGACATAGGGTCACCCTGCAGCCTCTGACCCCGCCTGTGTTTGAGGAACTGCTAGGGATCCCGTGGGCTTTGGGATCTGTTGCCTGGGCATAGGCCCTGCAGGCTACATGCCAGGCCCTCCACCCCTGGGGGCCGGGGAGGCCTCCTCCCATCCTACTCCACACCCCGTGTCATCTCTCTGGATACCAATGGCCCCCAGAGCTCCCCACACTCTCTGGATTCTGTGAGGAGTGAAGAAGACGGCCCACGTGGCTGTTCCCACGGCACCGGGCCTGGTGCAGAGGAAGCCCTCTGTGAAGGAAGCCATCTGCATCCATGTTTCCTTCCACCTAACTTAGCATGTTTCCGCTCTCCTCCTAACTTAGTCCGGCTAACTGTCACAGCCCCCAGGAGTCCCCGATACCCAACGGTCTATGGATACCCTTCCTCACTCACTCAGCCTCGTGCCCTTTGCCTCCTGTGCCTCAGCCTCAGCATCTATAAAGGGGGACTAGTGAGAGGACTTGGCACAGACAGCTGTGTGACGGTGTCCTCATCCATAAGATGATGACGGCTGTTGTAAGGCTTAGATGAAATCATGCACGAGAAGGCTCTGGCCGGGCTGGGCCTGAGATCACCATCTGCCCCGGCCACGGGCTGGGGAACTGTGTTAGCCACGTGACCTCCTCGGCCCCCTCACTCTCAGGTGGCAGTGTGCACAGGCTGAAGGGGAGAGTGCTTGCCTTTCCCTTCCTGTTCCCCCAACTGTAGGAAACACCCTGCTCCAAAGTGTAGCCCCAGCCTTACCCACCTCCAAATGTCACCAGCAGAAGAACTCAGTCCTTTGAGCCTTCAGAAAGATGGCTGCCACGGCTCACAGCCCTTCTCCAGCATTCTTTTTAAAGCATAGTTAATTTTGCTTTGCAAATGTGTGAGCCCTTGGGGTTAATTAGAGGAAGTGTGGAGTGTGAGAGGGAGAGCAAGAAAATTTTGAGCCGGTCAGGATTCCTGCCTCTTCATGCTGGCACAAAATTACAAAACTGGGCAGTCTAGCCCCACCCCTTCATCTCACAGCTGGGGAAACTAAGGCTCGTGGAGAGGTGCTGAGCCAAGTTTAGAGACAGGACCAGGTGAATCCCAGGTGTCCTCATTTCTTCCGTGCTCTTCCCCGGCACTCAAGCTCCCATCCATGTTCGCCCATGATTTGTTTCCGAAGATGCGGGATCTCTGCATTATTTACTGTCTCACTGTGGGAATCACAGAGCAGTGGCAGCAGAACGTGGAGGCTGACACTGCAGTCGGCCAGGCTGGGGTGACATCGCGGCCACAGGAGTGAACCAATGTCACTCCCCCGGAGGCTTAGTTGTTTCCTGTATAAATGGGGGTGGGTGGGTAACAATACTAGTCTCTTGGGTTTGTTGGGAAGATTAAACAACATACTGTAAAAAGCGTGTAGGACGCTGATGGGAATATAGAGACATTTGTGTTTTCCTCCTTTCCCTCACCTTTGTTGCTCAAAAATAATTAAAAAAATTTTTTTTAAGTTAGTGGGGTTTTTGTTGCTGTTGTTTTATGTTATTTTGTTTTGTCTTATTTTGTTCTTGGGCAAACCCACCCCCTCTCCGAACCCACCCCCCACAAAAGGTGTGAGACCAGCCAAAGGCACAGGGCCCACAGGGCAGGTGTGGGGAGGCTGGTTCTGTAGGGGTTTATGTGTGTTTTTGTTTGTAGATCTGTTCTCAGGTCCTGGCTGTTTACCTAAGAGCAGTCAATATACAGTCCTTGTCTCCAGGAGGCTAAATCCCGAGGAAGAACGAGGCGCCAGAACAGGCTGGCTCCCACAGTACGGGGGGGCGGGGAGGACCAAGGCTGAGGGGTCACATCCAGGAGGAGCAGTGGCAGCAGGCGTCCCAGGCAGCTCACTTACTGCCGTCAGCACTTGGGCCTGTCCTGGGCGATGCTCTTTGTCGATGGCCCTGGAACCCCAGGTGGCCGGGATATGGTGACAATGGATGAATTGTTCCAGTAGCCTGGGCCCTGACTGGCCTCTAACTCCCCATGGCTGGAACAAATGCTGATCATGAAGCGCAAACGCCAATATTTCCCTGCGCGCTGAGGATACTCACGCAGAGGCTTCCCAAGGGGGGGATGCAGGCGCCCTCAGCAGACTGCAGGCTCCTCGATGATCCAGTACCCAGGCCTGGCTTGGTGACTGATAAGATGTTAGATGAATAAAATGGAAGCCCTCCTGTCAGGGGACCACTGGACCTCCTGGCTCCTGCCCTTGAACTGGCCTGCAGGCCTCACACTGTCCCCACCCAGAGATGAGGGCCCAGTCCTGGCTCCTCACAGGCGTATTCCTGCCCTGGCCTCTTGCACATCCTGCCCTCACCTAAGGGACACTCCCTGCTTCTATCTGCTTAACCTGGATGCACACCATCTGGCTGCACGTCAGCAGCACCTAGTGATGGCTCCAACCCAGAACAATGAAGTCAGAATCTCTGCGGGTGGGGCCTGGGGGCCTGGACTCCCCCAGGTGATTCTGATGTGTGGCCAGAGTTGAGCCACTAGATGATTCTTACCCACGTAGGGGGCCTAGCTGAAGTCCCATTCCTCCAGGAAGCCTTCCTGACTTACCCCTGTGCAGGTGATCATCCTCCTCTGAGGACCTGTGGGCCATGCAAGGAGCAGTCACTGGGCACTGATGGCAGCCTGCTTTGTGTGGGATGGTAATTAGGAAGCAGAATTCAGGCTTTGCCCCACACTAGCTGCATATCCTTGGTCAAGTTACCAAACCTGAGACTCAGTTTCCTCATCGGCAAAATGGGCATTAATAATAGTGCCTACCTCATGGGCTGGCATAAGATGCTTCCACTGACCAATCCAACCTCAAGGACCCCACACCTCCCCCATGGCTCCTCTATTTCCAAAACCACAGGTTCCCACAAGCCCAGAGAGTGCACCAGTTTCTAGGGATCTCCATCTGCATCTCCAACCTACTTTCTCCTGCATCCTGTGTGCTGGGAGAAGCTCCTGGGCAAGTCACATCCATCCTCACACTTCCTCCAGGAAGACTCCTGAGCCTCCAAGTCTGACCTTGCAGGTGACAGTGAGAAACATCAAAGGGAAGAAAACCAGGCCGCACAGCCTCCCATCACCTAGGAGGTAGCTACCCTACCTTAGTATCCATTCTAGCCAGACGGGCAGAGTCTGCCCTGGCTCTGAGCTGGCACGGGAGGCATAACTAGACATTTATGCAGGGTTTTCACTGTTGAGAAAGCACTTCTCGTGATCCTTGTGAGACGACTTCTTCTCCTCATCTGCAGATAACTTGACCAAGGTCACGGTTAGCAAGTTCTAGGGCTAGAGTTGAGAGTATCAAGAAATTGGAAACAATAGAAATATCCAAAAATAGGGAAATGGTTAAATTCATTAGAGTACATCCATATTGTGGAATACTCTGCAACTATTAAAGTTATGTCGGGGTGGGGGAGAGGGATAAATTAGGAGTTTGGGATTAAGATATATATACTACTATATATAAAATAGATAAGTAACAAGGATCTACTGTGTAGCACAGGCAACAATACTCAATATCTTGTAATAACCTATAATGGAAGAGAATCTATATATATAACTGAATCACTTTGCTGTACACCTGAAACACAACGTTGTAAATCAACTATATTTCAATACAATTTTTTTAAGTCATGTCTTCAAATAATTTTAATGACACAGAGAAAGGTTCATAATAGGCTGAATAAAAAAAGCAGGACACAGAGCTTGATCTCTGTTTTGTGATACAGATGTATTTATTGGCCTATCTACAAATAGACATTGCATATATATTTGCAATAATACCAAAAATGTTTCTAAGTTGCTTCTGGTCCTCCCCTCAGTAAATCAGGCCTCTCCTCGCAGCCCCACCCTCTTGGAGGTCTAACATATGAAGGTGAATAAGGGAAGCGTGCTGACCACAAGCCTGAATCCTGGGACCTTGTTTTGTGAAAAATGACACCAAGGGGGAGAATAATCAGAGTAGTGCCGGTAGGTGGTGTTTATAAAGTTTTTATTTTCCGTTTTCTTAAAAATAACATTTGATTTCCTTTATGCATGTGTGGAGTGTACTTGTTTCCTTAGGCTGAGTTAATAGGCAGATAAAGACAACACGAGGCGGGGTCCCCAAGTGGAGGCGGGGGGCAGGGGTGAATGTGAGGGGATGGGGGCACAGGGGAGAGGAAGAGGGTGGGGTGACCCACGGGACGCTTGAGTGCCCATCAATGCACAGACACAGTCTAACACTTTGTTTTTCGATTTTTTTTTAAGACATCTAAAATTACTGAGAGATACGATTTCAGCACTTAAATATACAGACGGAAATCCAAGCACTTGGAACACAATTCTTAACTCTAAGCTCAGTTATTGCACGTAACACAGTTTAAGGAGGCTTCAGGCTATAAAGCAATTTGCTCTGCTTGGGACTTCCTCGGATGTCTCGAGTCTCCTTTGGCACCCCCGGTGTCTCTTCCCTTTGACCCCTGCCAGCCCACAGCCTCACGATGATGCCGGGGGTCAGTGGATTAGCCACCCATTCTCCCCAAGGGCTGCGGGGGAGGCTTTGGTGAAATGGAGGGTTCCCATGTTGATCCCAATGGACCCCCACCCACTCAGGTGAAGCTGAAAGCAGGTGGAGCTCATGAGAGGTGAGTGGGTGGCCTGCCCACTAAAACCAGGCAGGCTGGTGTGAGGACAGAAGTGTGACCATTGGCCACATGTGGCCACAGCCCCAGGGGGACAACGGGGGGCAGTCACCCCCCCTCACACTCTCATCAGCTTCACCTCCCTCCTCCTTCTTCCTGAGCTCCCACACCTCCTTTCCCATCGCCCTGAACCCTCTCTGAGTGGTCTCTCAAGGCACATTTGTTCCCTCCAACTCCAACCTGCCCCATCTTAGATGTGCCCGTCTCTCCCAGCACTAGTGGGTAAGGAGGCCTGGGGTGGCCAAGGGCAGCTCCAGGGCCAGGCAAGAAACTTCTCTGAAAATGTGGTCGAGCTCTTTCCAACACAGCCCGAATCCCGCTGCCTGCCTAAGCCAGGGGAGT
Organism: Aethalodelphis obliquidens; assembly: GCF_003676395.1. Classification (NCBI taxonomy): domain Eukaryota; kingdom Metazoa; phylum Chordata; class Mammalia; order Artiodactyla; family Delphinidae; genus Aethalodelphis; species Aethalodelphis obliquidens. The sequence continues at coordinate 12,651,744 of NW_020837981.1, read as the reverse complement.
GGGGACAGGACAGAGAGAGGACACCGAGAAGAGGGACATGGGAGGGGCCAGGTGGCAGACAGCTTGGTCAAGGGCACACATCCAAGGAGCTGAGGAAGGACCACCCTGCAACCTTGCTCACAAGGAAACCTGCACCTTGTCTGACAAGAAGTGACTTGGAGGCCTTCAGCCCACTGGGCACAAGCTGCTTGGTCTAACTTTGCAGGGGGCGGGTGTCTCGGTCCCAGAGAGTGGGGTGAAAAGCAGCGTAGGGGCTTCAGAGACAGGGCAATGCTGGACCCCTGAGTCCCACCAGGGTCTACTTCAGCGCCTTTTGCTTTCTCTCTACAACATATTTACAAGGTCACAAAAACGTGCACAACCAGAAGACCCAGAGAGGGCATGCGCCCCCAGGAGGGGAGGGCAACAGTAAGAGGAGAGGGGCACTCCTCCCTCTCTGCCCCCTCCCCACCCCAGAACGCTCCAGCATCCTCAACAGCCACGCCCAGGAGACGGTTCCAGAAGTCTGAGCCAGGGCAGAGGGAAGAGACAGACAGACTCCAATCCTAGCGAGAGCAGGAAGTTTCAAGTAGCTCTGAGAGGAGCTGTGCTCAGACAGCAGAGGGCTGACGTGAACCGGAATTTCCCTGAACTGAGCCGGGGACCAGAGGAAGGACTGGGACGACAGGAAGGGGAGAGGGGGAGACAGGCGAGGGGGATCTGGAACAGCGCGACACCTCAACAATCAGAACTGTGCTGTGGAATGAGAAGTGGTTCATGGGGCTAACTGGAGTTTCATTATTTCCCCCTAGGGAGGGCTTGTAAGATGTGGATTCCGGGGTGGAAGTAAAGAATCCGGGGAGCCAGGCTGGGAGGCTTGCCCAGGGAAACTTACGACGACGTGGACCCCACACCCTGCCACCACCCAGCACACAGGGCGCTCCTCCTCATCTCCTCATGTGCCAGGCCCCCAGGGATGGCCCCTAGGCTCATGCGCACGCGCGTGCACACACACACACACACACACACACTGCACTCACACTGCACTCACACACACACTGCACTCACCACACACCAAAGGGCATCAGAGGCCCAAATCCAGGCAAGAAATTCTTCACCAAAGATGTTAAAAAATTTGCTTCAACAGGGAGAACTGGATAGAGTAAGAAAAAAAAAAAAAACAAAACTTGGGGCACTTTCTCCTCCATGCTGGCTGCCACACGGTAAGGAGATTTGGGGGAACAGTGAAGCATGGCCTCAGATTCTGGTTGCCCCGGACCTGTCCCCTCTGACTTTTCACAACCCTGAACACCTCAGAGCTTGAAAGGCCCTCCACTACAGCAGCCCTAGGGGACCCTCGAAGGGGATGGAGGGCAAGCCCGGGGGCTGAGAGGAGGGGGGCTGGAAATGGCCCAGGGGTGCCTCCCTCTTGAGGAGAGATGGGGAAACATCCTGGTCTCTGAGGGCAGAAGTTTGCAGCTTTCCACTACTCCTCCTTCACAGGGTCTCAGGGACAATGCTTTCTGTTGGTCTGGATGGGAGGGGAGCAATTATTAAGGGGTCAGGGAGGACGTGGGTGCATACACACACCCCTGGGCAAGACCCAGGCTCTTCACCTGCGGCCTGATCCTCAGGTTCCTGGAGTGGGGGACCCCAGCAATGGAGACAGGGGAAGGTGTGGTCCTCCCTCAGGGCTAGGGGGAGCTCACCTGCATAACCACCACCTACTGCCCCTACAGAACAGCCCAGACCAGGCCCCTACCTGAGAGCCACAGAAAGGGGCCCAAGTTATTCCAGGGCCTGGCATTCAGGGGTGCCCCATCTCCACTCCTAAGAGCGCTACCTGGATCTGCAAAGGCATACGCTCCCTGTCAAGCTGGCCCCTTCTCTTCCTCACATGGTCCACCCCTCCCCTCCCCAGCAGCTTGCCAAGGCCTTTTCCTCCTCCACTTCTCAGCTTCTGCCCCCAGCTCTTTCTCTGCCACCTCTGGTCACACTGGCTTGGGTTAGGAGGAGAGTCCAGCAAAGGGAAAGTGCTCACTGAGGCGGGTGTCCCAGCCCCTCTCATTTGAGTCTGGTGGGCGTGTCACAGCCAAACTGGCCAGCAGACAGCTCCCTGCCCTCCCTCCCCTCTGCCCCCAGGATGGTCCCTAGGCCTCATCCCACAGGCCAGGGCTTGACTCCAGAAGGGAAAGAGAGGGGGGCAGGGGCAGGAGGAGGGAGGACTGATTGAGGAGAGGGTAGCAAATCAGGACAAGGAATCCCAGGGTGTCAGGGTGGGCCTGGATGGGGCTGGGGGACTGGCAAGGGGGCATCTCATTTAATCAGTTTTGACCTTGCAGTGTGTGTATGTGTGTATTTTAAAACTAAAATGGAAAGGAAACAACTACAAGGAGGCCGAAGGGGCCTTTGGGTGACTCACTCTGCCAGTAGCAGTGTGGACCAAGGACACGTTTTTCAGTGCATGCCACACACACACACACGCACACACACACACACACACATTCACACATCCCGGCCATACATGCCACACACGCCACACACGTGCCATGCGCACTTGCACATCGGGTCCTCCCCGTTGGAGCCAGGGTAGCTTCAGACTGTTATTTTCTGGATCCGTTCGCCATCTGCCTGCTCTGTCCAGGCCTCTGCTGGCCTGTCTCCCCGGCCGTCAGCACCCTGGCCTGCCCCAGCGCCCCGCGGGCCATCTACCAGATGTAGCCTCCATCATCCGCCTCGCCAGCCTCGCCCTCGTCTTCCGCCTCCTCGCCTGCTTCCTCTGTCTCCTTCTCCTCCTCGTCCTCCCAGCCGACACCGCTCCCAAAGTCCCCTGAGAAGCCCACGATGTCGTCTGTGAGGGGAACAAGCCAAGGGGCAGGTTAGCATCCTGCTAGCAGGAAACCTTGCCACACCGAGCTGGGCCTCTGGTGGCTGTCCAGTCCTTACCGCAGTCAGGGCTCCCGTGCGTGCGGGTGCCCGTCAGCTCCAGGCCCAGCTGGTCCACACACCAGCAGTCGCCGCTGCTCTGGTCGCACTGCATCTTCCGGTAGTAGCCATCCTCGTCACAGCTCGGGATGAAGACTCCTGAATGGGGCACGCCCCGCAGGGTCAGAGCAGGGGCCTCGGGGTGTGGGCTCTTCCCAGAGGTGGCCCTGGGACCTTGGGTTCACAGGGGCCCAGACCCCACCAGATCCCAGCCAGTGCAGGTACTGACCCCCCAACAAGCTCAGACGTCCAGGGTTGGACGCCAGCATTTATTCCAGCTTGACTGACCAGAAACAAGAAAACCTGCCTTTCTAAACCACCTGCTCAGCCCCTACAATGGCTCCCATCTGCCTCCACAGTTCCCAAGTCCTGCAGGACGGCCAGTGTGACCTCGTTGTGCCAGACGCCCTCCATCCTACAGCTGCTCCTCTGCCTGGCTGTCTCCTGCCGGCAACGCCAGCTTCTCCTCCTAGCCCTCTGATTCTGACCTGCCCTCAGGCTGTTCCTCTGTTCACTTAACAGACACCGGCTGACATCCCCACTCTGGGGCCCCAGTGATAGACTCTGCCCACTTAGTAGGGATGAGATAACATAGAAATGTTAACACCAGGCACCCCAGGACATGTGCCCTAAGGCCCAGGGCAGGGGAATGCAGACCAGAGAGGATTGCTTCCACCAGGAGGAAGATCCTGGCTTCCTGGCAGAAGTGGCACTAGTGCCTGCCCCCAAAGGCCACTGGGTTCTCAGTCAATACGGCTTTGCAGGGAGGTTCCAGTGTTTGGTTTCATATGTGCCGGTCTCACGACCCAGTTAAAGGCCAAGCTGCACCCAGGAGCTATAAGGCCCCATGGGATCTGCCCCTCGGACCTCTGTCCCCTCAACCACCACGCTCAGCCACACGGGTCCTTTCTGTGTCCCAAGAACGTTTTCCTGCCCTCAGCACTGCTCCTGGCTACCTCGTTCTCATCCCTCAGGTCTCCTCTTGAACACCAGCTCCCCAGAGAGGCCTTCGCTGACCCCAGGCTGACTTCTGTCCACTGTGCTCTCCCTCAGCACCTCAGCTACCTACAGGAGCCACAACCGGTCGCTCTGTCTTTCTGGTGTGTCACCTTGTGGGTTGTGTTTCCCCAAGTAGCCCGTGTGCTTTATGAGGCCAGGGACCACTACTGCCTTGCCCATCAGTTCTGACCTAGGCTGGGTTTGCTGTTGTCTCTCCAGGGCTGGCACTCAAATGTTTGCCGAGAACACGAGCATCTGCTATGGGCTTTGCACACACCCTGGCTGAAGTCAATTGAACAGAGAGTTCTAGGAACCTTCTGTATCCCTACCTCCAGTCCTGGCAGGAATGGGCACAAAATTAGTGCTTAAAACACACTTACTGAGGGGCTGGTTGGGAGACCTTTCCCCACCACGAGGATAAAGACAGGAGGGAGTTTCCCTCTCCTGTCTTCCTAAGCCAGGGCCTCCTCTGAACTCTGCATCTTCCATGATACCCAGTGGCTAGAGCCTCTGGGCCTCAGAGGGACCCCGGGGCACCTGACTCCTCCTCTGAGCCGAGCCCAGCCCCCTCACCTGGCTTCTTCTTGGCAGCCTCCTGGATCTGGATACGCTCCAGCTCTGCCAGGCAGGGGGGCTCTGCAGGGAGAGAATCAGCCTCTGATGGGGGCTGTCCCATGGTGCTGATGGGACTCACTGAGCCCCCTCAAGGCTTAGAAACCCAGTCAGAGGGCTCTGCAAGATGAAAATGCCCAGGCTCTGACACAGGGCTGCCCCACAGTGGGATGCACTGATCCTTCTAAGGTCTCCAAAACTGGCACAGGGGCTCTGCCAGATAAGAACACCCAGGCTCCAACTGGGAGAGGCTGTTCCATGGCTGTGGGATGTGCTGAGGCCCCCCAAGAAGCCCAGGGGTATCTCTGAGGGTTTTGGCCACTCATGGGATGGGTAAACAGGATTCAGAAGAGGAGGTGAATGCACAGATTCCCCAGGGTGAGAGGGCCCGGGAGCAACATAAGACTGGAGGGAACATTAGATGGAAGCCTGAAGATAACTGGCAGCCAAATCTAACTTGTCTGTGACCTTGAGAAGTCCCCTAGCCCTTCCCAGCGGGGGCCTGGCTGTCTGTAAAATGAGAGCAGCTCCCAGCCTCCTGCCCAAGAAGGCTACTATACAGAATGGACAGCACGAGCTCCAAAGGCCTGGGAAGTAAAAGTGCTGGAGCTGTGCAGAGAGAGCAGGAAGGCTGGGCAGTTACGGGCAGTAAAACTGGTCAAAATACCCCACACTGGCAGAGGGATCTGTGATTTACATGGTGCTCTGCACCCAGATTTTCTCACTTCATCTTCACAACAGTCTCTGAGGTATCGTTATCTCCCCATTCGGACGAAGAAACTGAACTCGGAAAGATTCAGTTGCCTGCCCAGCGTCCCACACCAGCTATGGCGGAACCCTAAAGGAAGCCCCAGCCTCGGGCCACAGTTGCTGTATACTCCCATCACACAACCACAGTGGGGACCAGGCCAAACACCAGGGGCAGAGCACAGGCTACCCCACCTCTGGCTGGTCAGCTGAGCCCTCGGAACCTCAGTTTAACCATCGATGATGGTTATTCACTTGGCCTAGATGATCTCTAAGCACATGTCCTGCCCTGGCTCAGGATACATATCTCTAGGCTAATGATCACACGCATAATCACACATTTGGGGCGAGTACTGTAAGATGGGCCTAAAGGTGGAATCACTGAGAAGCCAACCCAGCTTCAGCTTCAGGAACCCTGAGCCCCTTCCAAGCCCTCTGAGGGGCCCTAGAAATTTTACATGTGTAGTTTTTAATACTCTTCCTTAAAGCAGGCCTCCGAAAGTGCATAAGCTTCAGGACCCACAAAATCCACCTTGGAGCCTGCCGAGGAAGGGAGTTCAAGTGCTGGCTTCCCTGGGCTCCAAGAGATGAGGTGCTGAGAGAGTGCAGGAAGTGGGGGAGCAGGAAAAGTTCTGGGCATGGGGAGGTAGCCAAGAGGGAGCCACCCCGACTCCCAAAGACAGCCTGGAGCAAGGGGCAGAGCCTGCACAGCAGGGCCGGGGGCCTGGGGCCCTGGGAGGGGCCACACTCACTCTCCCTCCAGAAGCAGAAGCACCACTCGGCGGTAGAAACATGGCCATCCTTGTAGGTGTCGCAGGAGTTGAAGAAGGGGCGGATGCAGACCTCGTACTTGTCCAGGTTGACGGCAGCCAGCTCCGTCTGGTCCAGGAAGAGGTCGGCACTGGTGTCCAGCTTGGAGAACATCCAGCCAATGGAGTCCTTGCAGCTGGCCCCCAGGCTCTTGTCCAGCCCTGGGGAGAAGGCCACGGTTCAGACCTGCTCAAGGTAAATCGCTCCATCCATCTGTCCATCCATCCCTCCACCTCTCTGTCAGCCCCAGCCCTCTGTTCAGGGTCAGGACAGCTCAGAATCCAACCATGGCGTTGAGAAATTCAAGAGTGGCTGAAGGCCCATCCCTCGGCCTCTGCATAGGACTGCACCCAAACCAGTCAAAACCCTGTTTTGAAAGCCCTTCAGGGAAAATAATTCCTTACCTTCCCTTGGCTACCCATTTCAGGCTTTAGCTTCCTTCCACTCACTTTAAGAAGTTCCTCCTGTTAGCTATCCCAAATCCCTCCTGTCTGATCAAGCCTCCCTCCCCTTGTTCTGAGGTTTAGGTTCTTTTAGGGGCTTAGGGTCTGGCAGGAAGGAGCAAAAGTGGGTGCTCCCCAGTGCAGCCAGGTGGCCCAGTGTACCCCCGTCCCCCCATCTCCCACCCTCCTCCCCTGCAGAGCAACCAGCTCCTGTACCACTGGCCGGGTGGGCCCCACTGCTGGCTGAGCCGTTCTGCTTGGAGTTCTCATGAAGGAGCTGGAACCAGTCCCGCAGCCGATCCCCCAAGTCAGCCAGGTCCTGGCCCGTGCAGGTCTCTGCAGTCGGCAGAACAGGGAGAAGGGGGTGGAGGGTGAAGGTGGGGTGAAGCAGCAAGCATGGTCTCAGCTGGGGGTGCTGCCCTACAGGCCTGGAGGCTGGGCAGTGGGATGCCAGAGGGAAGGGGAGTTAGAAATCAGAGGCTCTCTCTCCTCCTCTCCCACCTTCCTCCTCCGCCTCACTCCCTAGCACTAAAAACACCCAGCGCAGTCTCCCTGGGATGAGGCCGTGGCCCTCCTGCTCCATGTAAACCAGACCTCCAGACCCACAGGTCCCTCAGGCCTGTCCCTGTCTTTGCTACTTCTCCTGAAGGAGGCGTGCCGGGGCCCTGGCAGGAGCCGCCTCCCACCCCTAGCCTGGCTGCGGCCCAGCACTCATTACCTGGTTTGCCATCTGTGGAGGAGGTGGCGGCCTGCTCCGTGGGGCAGGGGCAGGGGCCCTCGCATCTCACCGTCAGCTGCTTGCTGCTCAGGCATGCCTGCTGCTCCAGCTTACACTGCACAAAAAGAAAGGTCGGGCTGGGTGACGGGGGCACTGCTAGGGGCACCCTCCAGCCAACCATGGCAGCCACATCTGCCTTCCTCCTTGGAGATGGGAGGGACAGACCCACGAACAGCCTGGAGCGGCCCTCCTAATCCCCCTGGAGGCCACAGGTGTACAGTGGTCAGGGGCAGCAGGCCCAGGAAGCGGGGGGACTCAAAGGCTCCCAGGAGCCCCACTCCGCACCAGCCTGCCTCTCTGCACAGTTGTCCTTCCCAGGAAACCCCCATCCCCTCACCCCCACTCACCCACCCCTCCTCGCCCTCTTGGCCTCTCCTCTTCCCCCCCACAGTCCCTTGGCTCCTAGGTAACCGGCTGTGGGCCCCTCCCTCATGGCCTTCCCACAGTCACCTCCGTGGGCTCTCTTGATAACAAACAGCTACTGGCTACTGAACATCTGCTAATTCCCTGGCCTTTACAGTTTCCAGAGGGGTTCATCCATTCCTCGCCCTTCAAGTGTTTTCCCCTGGTCGTGTCTGTTTTCTCCCCATGGGATGACCGCTCATGGAAGCGGGTCCTCGTAGCATTTTACAACGTGACCTCACCTGGCCCCCGACAGTTCTGTGAGGGAGGAATTGTGTTTCTCGTACTCAGCAGAGAACACGGAAGCTCAGAGAAGGCCAGTGACTCAGCCAAGGCCACGGGGCTGGGCTGGAAGCCAGACCTCCCGATGACCTCCGCCTCCCCACAGGGCAGCACTGGGACCCTCAAACCACAGCCTCCTGCCCAAACCCCGCTTTGCCCTCAGGTGGTGTGACTCAGCGCTCTCCTCCTCTCTCTACCAGCTCCGCCTACGTCCTCTGTACCCCTCCTCCATGCAGCTTCTGCCCCTTTGCTTATTCTCTCTCTCTGCCTTATTCTCCCTGGGTGACCTCATCCCCTCCCCAGCGTCAATCATCACCCACAACGGGTGACTCTTAAATCTGCATCTCACCCCAAAAGGGTTCCTAAGCCCCAGAACCCAACTCCAGCTAACAGTCCATGCCCTCCAGACACCAAGCAACTCCTCACAGCTAGCAGAAGCATTCACAATTAGCACCCGCATTTCTAGGGTACTTTAAAGTTTATAAAATGCTCTCACAAATACTGTCTCATTTAACCCTCACAAAAATCCCATCAAGTTGGAATTCATTCACCCAACCACCGTTCCCTCCCACATTGTCATCTCAGGGAGGATTACTTCCTCCTGCCCCAGAATGCCTGGTGCTTGCTGGTGAACCATCCTGTCCACGTGGATATCCACCCATGGGAAGATTTCAACCCCCAGCACCTAGACGACGGAGCTCCTTCCTTCCATTGCCCTCCATACTTTCATGAGGCCCTTTCCTCACTTACTCTCACTTGCAGTTACCGGTCTCCTCCAGGCCCCAGCCCCCACCTGCACCTGCCCGAGGTCAGGGGCAGGGTCTGGCTCAGACTCCCGGGCTTGGTGCCCCTGCTGTGGTCGGCCACGCTGAATGCGCTGACAAGTGCATCCGGCCCCACAGCAGTACTGGGAGCCCCACAGAAGGCCCAGCTGAGCTGTCCTCTCTGCTCCCTGCGGACTCCAGTGCACCCCACCCCCACCCCTCCTGGGGCCAGAGCTCCTCACCACTGAGCTGTAAGTGTGGCCATCAGAGCCGCAGACGGAGGCGAGGTGGGCCATGTGACAGGGCTTACACATGGTGTCTTTGTTTCCATGGAGTTTCAGGGCAGGCTGCTTGATCCTACAGGAGGAGCGGAATGGGAGGGCACAGGGGTGGAAGCAAAAATGAGAGACGGACAGGGCAAGGGAGGGTTCAGGAGACTGGTTCCAAAAAGAAGTTGCTCTTGGTGATCTATAGTAGATGCAGCTGCCTCCCTGCCCCTGCCCACCTCCCATCACCCCCAGCCAGACCCTCTTCTGGCTCATAAAGGTGGAATCAACAGGGCAGGGTATAGACCCCCAGCTTCCCCTTTCCAGCAGGGCCCTCAGGTTGCAACTCCAGGCCCAAGTGTAAGATGTAAAAGGGACTCACACTTGCGTAGGGGTAAGACCAAATCAAAGGTTGCAAACTGATGGCCCATGGGTCACACCTGGCCTGTAGGATCATTTTGTTTGACCACCAAGGGTTTTTGTTTTTAATTGGGTTATTCATGAACATTTGCAAAATGGAAGAGTTCACATAAAAAAACCTGGATTTCTGGCCTAGTTAAAATGGAAGATATGGGAGTCCTGGTCCTGCATTTCCACAAGGCCTGGGCTCACCAGAGTGGTCTGTTACCAAGTTCTCTTCATGCATTTACATTACCTGCCAGGCCCCTAGAGGCATCTAAGATTGCAACCCCAAGTCTCTGGTCTCTGATTCTATGATTAAGGAGAAAGGGGAGGGAAATGGGACCTTCTCCAGGGGGTCTTGGAGTCAGGCAGGGTCTTGTCCTTGGGCTGGAGCTAAGGCCTCAAATGCCCCTCACTCCTTCCCTCCTCTAAAAGCCTCAGAAGCTACAACCTTAAATATTTCATGAAGTGGCTCCATGTCAGAGCTGGAAGGAACCTCAAACTATCTGGGCCAACCTATTTGTCTTACGGATATGGACACCGAGGCCCAGAGAGGAAATGTGCTTTTCCCTGGGTCCCACAGTTTGGTGTCTGATCTCATACAGTGTGGTGGTTTTGAAATATGTCCACAGATTCTTTGACACTGCTCCCTTCAAAACATGGAACCTAATTCCCCTCCCCTAGAGTGTGGCAGTACTTAAGACTCGCTCTTAACAAATAGAGGTGGCAGAAGTAACAATGTGTGACTTCTAAGACTAGGTCATAAATGTGCCTTCCTCCTTGCTCTCTCCCTTGAATGACTTGCCTTACAGGAAGCCAGCTGCCATGTTGAGAGGACACTCAAGCAGCCCTACGGAGAGGTCCCCTTGACTAGGGCCAACAGCCAAGTGAGTGAGCTTGGAAGTGAGCACTCCATCCTGAGTGCAGCCTTCAGATGATGCAGCCTCAGCCAGCATCTTGACTGTAACCTCCTGACAGTCCCTAAGCCAGAACCATCCAATAGAACCACATCTGATTCCTGACAGAAACTGTGTGAGATAACACACATTTGTTGTTTTAAGCCACTAAGCTTTGGAGTACTTTGTTCCGAAGCAAAAGATAACTGATCCTCTCCTATGTATTAGTTAAGCCCTTGCTCTTTAAGCAAACCCCCTCCAGGCCTCCCACCTCCCCAAGGCCCTCACCTGTGCTCCAGCTTCTTGCGGCTGATGCACATTGCCCGCTGGTAGCCCTGGGCAATGCACACTTTGTGACGGCTGCACTTCACCTTCTGGCAGGGGTCCTTGGTGGTATCCAGGGCTGCAGGGACACAGAGTTAGGACACAGGTCACCTGGGACTCAGTGTTAGAGAGCCCAGGAGCCCCCAGCCCCACTTCTGAGCTGGGAAGCCCCTCTATCAGCCCTTGATAACCAGAGCTCCTCGGCTTGGAAATTCCATCCCCATTTGGTCCGGCTCCCCAAGGAGCGTCCAAAGCCATGATCAGGACTTGCCCTCTGGTCTCAAGTCCTCATGGGTGTCAGTCACCTTCCCCAATGTGGGAGGGGCATGTTACCTTCATCTCCTTGCTGACTGTCCTCCCAGCTCCTGATGTAGTCGTCCTAGGGAAGGACAGAGCGGGTGAGGGAGAAGGGAAGGGCTAAGATTTACATCCTAGAGCCGAAGTTCAACTCCAGGGCCAACAGAGGAGAAGGCTGGGCCACTGCTTCCGCATGCCAACTGCCACCATCCTCGTGGTTTCCCAGAGGACCCCTGTCCACCCAGGCCCTGCCAGCTGCCTCCCCCAGACCTCTATCCCCCTAAACCCATGTCCAGAATCTCTTCCGGCCTCTCCTCTATTCCCCTATCTCCTTATTCCACACCCCCCATCCCACACTGGATGACGCAGGGGAGGAGAAATTGGGGTAAGTGTGCAAGTGAGAAGAGAAGAGAATGGGGTGTGTAGCTGCAGATACATATGCAGTGGAGCCCCAGGCAGTACTCACCTCTACCTCCTGGGGATCAGCAAGCAGCAGCAGGCCACGGGAACCGGAGCAGGAGGAAAGAGGGAGAGACGAGGATTTTAGTGTGAGGCCTACCCTCAGACCATGTGGTCAGGGCTCCCCAGGCCTCATCACGTGACGGTGGATGCTGGGCAATGGTCTTTGATTGCTACCATCCTCTGACCTCTATGGCCTCCAACTGGAGAACAGTACTCCTATGTCTTTACAAAAGAGAGCTTGAGGCCGGAGCCCGCTCAGGGCTGGCCTTAGGAGCAGTAGAGGTGAGGCCCATGGCTTTAAGGGTGAGGCCCCATCCCTCTACTTCAGGCCCTGAAGCTGGTCCCAAAGGAACCAGCCCTCACCCCACCATCAGGACAGATGTCTGAGGGGCCCATACTGCCTGGGAAGTGATTCTCATGCCTATGCCCTGACTGTTCCAGAACACCCTCTCTCCTTCTACCAGGGTCCCTCCCTTCCTAGGCAGTCCCCTCCCCTGACACCTGTTTTTCAGTCAAGGTCTGACTTGCGTGCAGAACTCAGATGGTGCATTGAGAGAAAGGGGGACCACGGCCCCTCCAAACAGCTTCCTCAGTTACCATCGCCCAGCTGCAAATCCTCAGACTCAGAAGATCCTGAAAAGGCCCTCTGAGGTCATCTGTCCCAGCCCCTTCTATGTGCAGGAGAGGCCGGGAAGTCCAGAGACAAGAAATGACCTGACCCAAGTCCCACCGTCTCAGAACCCAGGTCACCCAATGCCCAGCACAGACCTCTCTTCTGGATACCGCACACTGTCGGGCACCCGGGGCACATGGGAGCTCTCTCCTCACCCTCCTCCGGCTGCAAGTCCCTCCCCTGGGCCTGTGGACCCCGCAGTGGCCAGAGGCAGAGCAGCTCCCACCCAGCCTAGCTCACTGGCATAAAACCCCAGCTCCTCTGGTTTCCCCACTTTCTCCTGTGCGGTGGAGGCAGCAGCTGAAAACCAATAAACAGCTCCCAAGGTGCTCCCAGTAGCAGCTCTGCCAGGCAGGCGGGAGAGGGCTTCTCTGGACTGGAGGCTGGCAGTGCCAAGGAGCCAGCTGCCAGCCTCCTCTGCATGGGGCTCCAGGTGCTGGAGGACAAGGGGCAGGAGAAGCCACATGTAGCTGCCTCCTCGTCGTGAGTCCCACCCAAGGATCAAAACTATGCAAGGATGAGGCCACACTGTGGGGTAGGGGTGGGAAGGGACCAGACTCCTGTCAGGCCTGGGGAAGAGGGCATGGGGGTCCTGCACCAGAGGGCACCCACAAGGCCTTGAAAGCCCAAGGGCTCTGAGGCCTCTGATGTGTCCCCTGGAAGTTGACAAGCATCAGGAACAGGCAGGGGCAAGAGCCCTTATCAACACAGCCTCCTGGGCAAAGGCCAGAGAGGGGCCATGCCGATCAAGCAGTTGGCATCAGACCCAGGTAGAGCACGCTGGGGTCAGGTGCAAACCTGAGTGTGTGCTTCTGCACACGCACACGTGTGTGCATTCATTTGGGTCTTCACACGTGCACACTCATGGGCGTGTGTCCCAAAGCACCTGTGTGTGCAGGCATGCGTGTCGTCTGTGAGCATCTGTATCCACGCACACACGTGAAGCAACAGTGTGTGCTGGGTGTTCGTAGGAAAGAAGGACACTTCAAGACAGTTCACCCAATGCCAGTTGGTTTTTATCTAGAAACTAAGTAACAACCCACATATGTGTCCAAGCAGCCAAGTGTCCTGCAGTCCTTGGACCCAGGAGCAGCAGGAGGAAAGCCACAGGAGGGGCTTCTGGAGAACCTGGCCTGGGCGACCCCCTGGACACTGAACAGACCAGCCCAGGCTCCTGGCTCAGGCACCCACCCAATTCCACAGGACATGGCTGGAACCCTCTTGAGCCCCTGGGCAAGCTTCTAAGAAGACCGCCAGGCAGCCGACAGGGAACTGTGGCATAATTTCCCTTTATGCCAGGGCCAAAGGAACCTAGCCCAGACCCAGCCCTTCTTCTCCAGGAACTCATCAGGGTGGAGGGGTCCCTCCCCTGGTGTCCACTCACCACAGATGGGAAATGAGGCTGAACATGGCCAAGTGGTTGAGGCCAGGGTTACAAGTTGGGGCAAAAGTAGGGACTGGCCTTCATGGAGTTGGGGTCTTGCCATCTGCTCCATCATCCTCTGGAAGGGGAGTGGGCATGAGGTTGTGAAGAGGACAGGGGAAGTGGCTTGTGTGAGTCACCTGCTTTCAACCAACAAGGTCTGTGTGCCCCGGAACCCACCCACACCTGAACTGGAGCAGGGAGGGGTGTTAGCCGAGGGCCTTGACGCCTGCTCATTCTCTCCCTCACTCTGGACCTAACCTAATGCCTTAACCTCCAACCAGGCTGTGAGCAGAAGCCTTTGGGACTCAGAACAAAGAAGGTTCTCAATGGTCAATACCAAGAATTTCTGATTAGAAATCCAGGGGGGAGTGGGCTGGGGGAAGAGAGAGTTCAAAGAAAGGGCTATTTCACCATCCAGCTGCTTTGTGAGAGCCCTGGTGGGGAGCCATCTGCACCCACCCCAACCCAAGTGAGGCTAAGACTCCCCCTGATTCAGGATACAGGGATTGAGCCCCTTTTGTATACAAGGGTTGCCCTGGATTCTAGCTAAGCTCCTTGTCTCCGCTGTGGTGGATGAGGTTGGGGGAGGCTGAAGTGGTTGTGGATCCCAGGACCCTCAGTTCCAGAAGAATGGGAGCAGCCAGCCAAAGAGGGGGATGAGGGGGAAAGAGGGCCCTGGAGTCCCACAGAAGCCCATGTTCCCTTACCAGCGTACCTCGGGCAAGCACCTTGGCCTGGAGGAGCTCAGCACCTAACTCCTGGACCGCTCAGAGATTAAAGGAGATGGTATCTGAAGGGTGCCTGGTGTCCACAAAATACTCAACAAATAAAAGCTGTTATAGCAGAAGAGACCAGAGACTTCAGGTGGAAAAAATGGTGGAGGGACAGGAAATGGGCAGGGAGAGGCCACATGAGGGGCCCCTGCAAATGGAGAAGAGAGTGGCCACCACTGGGAGAGCAAGAGACCAGTGGGGTGTGAGGAGAGCTGCCCCCAAGGGGTCTCAGTGAGAGGAGCAAGTCCTGTCCACTCCACCTCCTGCTCTCTCTCCAGCCTGCCTTCCCCTCACCATGCCCACTGGTCCCACCCTAGCAACCCCAGCCTCACTTACTGCAGGGTCTCCTCTGGGCTCTCCCTGACCCCGCCCATCTTCCACACCCCTGCAGCCACAGGGATCTGTCTAGAAGATAATTCTGATCATGTTTCTCCCACCTTAAAACCCTTCGCTAAATATATAGCTTGCTCTTATTTTGAAAAAAAAATGTTTAAAGATGATTAGGTAAAAAGCATTCATATCAAAATGTTAACAGTGGTTTCCTCTGGGGGAGAGGAGTAGAGAATCTGGGCATCTTTCTGCCTTTTTCCAAGTTTCTAAAATTTCTACAATGAACATGTATTACTTTTGTAATGAAGGGGGAAAAAAGCCACAATAAATATTACATTTAAAAACCCTCACAGGGTTCCCTGTCACCTACAGAAGAAAGTCCATCTTCTCTGAGTCTCTTCCTGTCCCCATGTCCTTCCAGTGGATGTATCACTCTGGCCAGGCCTCGGCACAGCCTTCTTCCCCCTCTGGAATGTATGTTTGCATCCAGCCCCTGAACTTCTATTTATCTTTCAAAACCTGGCTTTCACACTTCATCTTCCCTAACCTCGCCCCGTATCTAGTTTTCCTTCAGGTGGACTGCACCTAGTAGAAGTTATTATTGCTCTGGTTACACCAAGCAATGCCATTGCTTCTGCCCTATTTAGGTGGCCAGTTCCTCGAGGGCAGAGACCATATAAAGTTCACCTTTCTATGCCCAGCACCTAGCAATAGTAAAAAGACACCAATAATAGCTAACATCTTTTGAGCAATTACTGTGTGGCAGGCATTGCGCTATGCACTTGGCACTCATTGGCTCATTTTACTCTTCATGAGAATTTAAGAGAAAATCACTATTATCATCCTATTTCTCAGGTGATAAAATTGAGGCTTGGAGAGGTTAAGTGACGTATACAGGATCACACATCAACAGCACAGCAGAAGAGTATTGGTACCCCCAGAACTGGGATTCCAGAATCTGTGCCCCTAACCAGGACCCTGTATTGCTCCATAAATTTTCGCAGATAAAGAAAGACCCAGGCCAACACTGGACCCAGGAGGCCCAATCCCAGCCCATGGGTGGTTTCTCCCACCACACCAGCTCTGCTCCAACCCCTAGGCAGGGAGTCTTGTAAGCAGAGTGGAGAGACTGGCGGTGGTGGGGGAAGACACCTGGGGGCCCCCCTTCTCCACGCATTTCCAGAACCCTCTTCACCCGCCCCTGGTTCGGCTGGTTTGGAGCTAACCCATCTCCTGCTTTGATCTCAGCAGCTCAGCCCGGTTGCCACGGAGACAGGGCCCACTGTGCCAAGCTGGGGGAGAAACGGCAGTGAGTGCGCAAGCCTAGTCGGGCTTAGGGGGCACATGCTGGGTGTTTCCAAGCGCTGTTTACTTCCTGTCATTTTAATTAGCACCCAAATCACCCGCTCACTTCACAGCTTGAATTAACCCAATCTCCCCCAGCCTCTCCATCTGGTGGGGAGGATGGGACACAGCAGTGAATCAAGCAGAAGAAGAGCAGCGCCCCAGGGCTAAAAACCACCTGGGCAAATCTCCACCTGCCTCTTTGCAGCACACTGTGATGGAGAGACTGACACCCCCCACCCTCGCCCTGGCGTGGAATCAGGGCACTGGGTACTGGCCTGGCCTGGCCTCTGACTGCCAACAAGACTGTGGCCTAGAGAGCCTTGCCCTCACTGGAGCCCCTTCCCTTGCCTATAAAGTAAGGGTGACTCCCTTGCCTTCCTCCCTGAGCTGTGGAGGGACCCAGTGCGATAACAGCTATGAGAGCACTTTGTAAACTGTGAAGCTCTATACTTGCAAAACTCACGAAACAGGAGCACTGAAGCTGGGTTCTTCCGCACATACGGTGGGAGTCTGGGGGACAAGGTGGACAAGAGGCACTTCTGGGTCTCACAGTCACAAGGAGCCTCAAACGCAGACTTCTGACCTCTCCAATTGAGGCGCTACAGCCAGAGGCACACCGACAGGACCGAAAGATGTGCATCATGAGACTTTAAAGAAACCATAACTTCTGTAACCCTATTATGGCACTTCTTCATTTCTTAATAGATCGAGAACCTCTAAAAATGGAAGTGGGCCAGGCCTCTCTCAACCTCTGAAAGGCCCCGTAGCCGGCATTATTTTGGCCTCATTCCTCAGGCGAGGGAACCTCTGATGCAACCCAGTCCACTGAGAAGGCCCAGGAGTGGGGAACTTGTAGCTGGGGGCTCCTCCTACCTCTCCCTGCAAAGAGCGGGGGAGCACAGAGGGAGGGACCCAGAAAGGAACAAGCAGGGGTGAAGTTGGGCCCGCCTGGCTCCTTCTCAGCTGAGGCCTGACACCCCTGTCACAGGCCCAGGTGGAAGGCATCTTGAGGAGGCGGCACCCTCCACATGGAGGAGGCTGGGAGGGGGGCAGTCATTAAATATTTGCCCCTCTCTCAGAGGGAGCGGCAGAGGCTGTTAGGCCTGGACAAACAGACGGAGTCAGGCATCTGGCAGACTCCCCGCCTCCCACCTCCTCTCTGCTCGGAGGAATTTCCTTGGAGGACAAAAATGTGCTTATCACTGCCAGCATGCCAGGAGCTCCACCTGGCCTCAGGTATGCCCGCGCTGACCCCCCATCCCCACACTCCGCGGGGCCTGAGCTCTCCACAGTTTCAGGGGCATCTCGGCCCCAGTCCTTGGGTTTCTGGTTCAGGCAGTGGCCCCAGGGGTCCATAGAGGGCAGAGAACAAGAGAGAGGTATAGGGGAGGGTGGGCCTGGAGTTCTGTTCTGAGCTGCCTCAGGACCTCTGTTGCCTTTCTGGAACATGAGTGGGGGGCAGGATTTAAATCCCAGGGATCTCTGAGGAGGGCCAGACACTGGAGCTGAGGAAACACAGACATGGGGTTGTGAAAGAGCACATGGGCTTGGATGTGCTCGGTTCCTTTATCTGTAAAACGTGGAGGCTCAGCGCTCAGTGCTTAATGCTGCTGAGGCTCCGCAGTTCTGACCCCCCTCTCCTAAGCTGAGAACTTTGAGAAGAGGGGAAAAGGAGCCTTAACAAGTTCAGACTCTTCCACGTCCTCTAACCTGTGCAAGGGAGCAAGGGATCAGGGAAGGAGCCAGCAGCTTGCGTCCAAGCAGGAGTAAGACACTGGCCCGGCCTGGCTTGTCCTTCCTGCTGTGTGCAGCCTTGACCTCTTCTCAGATGTCAGAGAAGGGGCAGGATGCCCTGCCTCAGGGAACCTGGTCTCCACCTGAGGAAGCCCTGTGCTCACCCACCCACAGGTCTGATGGGTGGGTCACCTGCTCGGTGGGCCCATTGAGGTGGGGGGAAATTTTGAGCCCCCTACTTCCCAGGAGAAAGGGGAAGGCTGGCTGCAGCCAGGTCCAGGCCCACAGACACAGGGGAGAACAGGGAGGCCTGCGGGATAATGTTCCTTCACGGCAGCACGTACTCCCTTATCCTACAAATGAATCATTGGAGTCAGGGTGCCGGGGTTCTAGTTGTGACTATCCCAACCTTTCAGGGTCCAGAAAGAGGAAGAGCTCACCCCAAATAGTCAGCGTGGCTCAGCCCCAGCTCTCCCTTTGCCCTCTACCACCTGAATCCACAGTGCTGCTCCCTGGGGAAAAGAGGGAGGGGCTCAGAGGACAGGTTAGTTGAGACCCTTCCTGCCTTTCCTATTCCACGGTGCATATACTTATACTGAGCACATACTGTGTGCACAAAAACCCCATGCAATGCTCTGAGGACGGGGTGGTAAGGTCACAAAGCAGTCTATCCCCAAACCCTACCCTCAGGGACTTACCTTGGGAGGAATGTGATAAACACCAGCAGGAGGACTCTTGAGATACAAGCCCACAGCATAAGTGATGATGCAAAGCAGCACCAGCATGTGCCAAATGTGTGTATGACCAATAAATGCTGCAGCAACCCCAAGGAAGGGGCTACACATACAACTGAACACTGGCTGAGCCCTCAGGGGGTCAGAGGCTGCGACATTTCAAGAATCCCATCACCCTACAGCTTGCAGCTGGGCCTGGGTCTGCCCGCCAAGGTTAGACACATTTTCCCTGTCTATAGCCCTAAGAAGACCCACATTACACTTACAAGGGAACCTACACAGCGGCAGTATGGCCATCCTCAGCCTGGTGTTTGCCCCAGGATGCCATTAGGCCTCATTTCTCAGGTTTCTTGGTCTCTGGTTAATACATGCTCAACCCTGACCTGGTCACAGGTACCTCCTCAGGAGCAAAAAAAAAATCCTTTTCCTAAACCCAAAGTCCTGCTGCTCAGCTTGTGGCAAGGGGGCAGTTGTGGGGGGGGATGTGTGCAGGTGGAGGGCTGTGGACGGGCTCTAGCCTCATCTTCTGGAGTCACAGAATGACAAGGGCTGCCCATTAAACCAAGGGAAAAATCAAGGGCCAGAAACTGGAAGTGGCTCCCCCAGGGAGGAAGACAAGCTGAGCACCCTCCCAGGGCCCTTGGGGCTCAGGGTAGGATAGAGCTCGTCCACTCCTCCGGACAGCCCTCTGACCTTCTGGAGAATGGAGGGGGTGGTGTTGGCTGGCCATCCTCTGCAGACTGCCTGGAAGTTGAGAGGAGACTCAGACGGCCTCTCTAGGCAAAGAGTGCTCTTCTCTCCCTCTCTTCCCAAGGCCTGGAGCCCCACTGGGTATTCAAGAGTCTCTCACTGCACTACACTGCTCTGGGCGACGCCAGCCCCTCCAGCGTGGGAGAGGATTTGAACCCAAAGTGGAGGTGGAGGAGGAGGAGGCCAGGGCAGGACCCAGCCTCCCATCCCCAAATCCCAATGATGGAATCCATCCTGACCCAGTTTGGGGTTCTTCTCACACACCCACACTTATCCACGAACACCTGTGCAGCTCATTCCCACACTTGCACTGGTTCAGCAGTATGGGGTGGGGAGAGGGGAGGGGTGGTAACAAGGGAGGCCCTTTGTGGCTGAAACTTGCTACTGGCCTACTTGGTGTTCATAAAAACATGAGAATCCCAAGTAGCCAGCAGGCGACGTTTCCCTGGGCCAGACCCCAGGTTCATGGTGAAGCCACAGGCCTAGAGGAGGTGCTCAGATCTGCAGTGAATGAGTGAATTAGTAAACATACATCGGTGTCATTCTCATGGAGCCAGAGGCATGGTGTGGGCTAGCCCCAGAAACACTGATCCATCTGGTGGTTTTTCTATGGGGTTGGAGTTTCTTTCTATATTGCCTGAAATGGATGCCCCCCAGCCCTCTGACAAGATGTCTTCATGTTCACGTGTCCATTTCAGTCTCCTAGACTGAAACTGAAGTTCAGAGAGGTTATGTGACGTACCTGGCATAATGTTGCCAGGCAGTGGCAGAATCAGAACCTGAACCCAGGCCTCATGCCTCTCCTGGGTAGAGAGCTGCTCTGGAGGGTCGCTAGGCCAGGCTGGTGGCAGGCTGCCAAAGACACTGAGAGCCTTGGCCCCCCGCTTCCTAGGAGGTGCTGCTCCTGCCCAGACATCATTGAGCCCATAGGGCACAAGCCAGGGTAGACTCTTCTTTTCCATGTCCACTAAGGGT
This sequence comes from Aethalodelphis obliquidens, assembly GCF_003676395.1. NCBI lineage: Eukaryota > Metazoa > Chordata > Mammalia > Artiodactyla > Delphinidae > Aethalodelphis > Aethalodelphis obliquidens. The sequence continues at coordinate 12,631,554 of NW_020837981.1, read as the reverse complement.
TAGGCTTAGAGTTCTCTAAAAAGCAAAGTTGAGTTAGAGGACCTGGGTTCAAATCCCAGCTCTGCTGCTTACTCGCTATTTGACCGTGGATAAGTTACTCAGCTTCTCTGTGCCTCTGTGTCCTATATAGGGTGGAATATAAAGTAATGGTAACTATCTCACAGGTTGTTGGAGGGCACAAGAGGCCACAGGGATAAAGTGCTGACTGCAGGGACTGGCAGATATAAGCACCCCCTGCAACCAGTGATTCAACACGTGCTAACTGCGTGCCTCCGGGGTGCCCAGCACTGTGCTGGATCCTCATAAATATCATTAAAATGTAATGGAAGTGTGGTACAAAGCAGAGAAGAGCCAAGAAGAAAAAGAACGGTCAGTGCTGTCCAGCCAGCTCTTGGAAGCTGCCAGGAAGAATGCTGTGTAATGGGCCTGTCTCCTCTCAAGTGTCCATCTCTATCTACCAGGCTCTGGATGTTCTGTTCCAAAGACTGCGGTAAAATCCACCCACTTCTGCAGGGAGTGAATTCGGGGATAGTAGCACTAGGGAGCAGGACTCCGAAAAGCCCAGGCCTGCACAGAGCAGGGCACAGCTAGATCCCCATCTCCTCTGACTTGAAATTCCCTCCTCTCGGTAGCAGGGCAGAGACCTCTCCTGACACATGTGAGAGCCCCGCGCCCACTGGAGGGGAGGATTACTCTGCCAGTAAATCCTTCACAACACCCCACACCCCTAATAATCCTAGTGCTCAGAGGAAGAATGCTAAGCTGAACTCCCCACTAACCAGCTCAGACCAATTCCACACTGGAGCAACGGCTCGCGCTTTCCTTCTCTCCTTCCTTCTCCTGACCACTCCGACATGATTCCCTCAATCTCCCCTCTCAATTCAGTCCAACCATTAAATGGAGACATTTCCCTCACCCACACTATCGACTCCTTGATCCTATTCCCCAAGAATATTCCATTCCCCCTGCTTGCCTGCCTCCCTTCCACTGAGGCAGAGTGGGGGCCCTGCACCATTTTGTGACTGATTATCAACAAGGTTCAGGGTCCATCTGGCAATGCCTCAGAGGTTCAAAAGAAACTCCTACCTCTCTTCTGAGAAGCAAAGGAGCATATTTTCAAGAAAGCTTGCCTGATGAAATGTACATCAAGCCGATGCTACTGTGCCCAACTAGAGGGCCTTCAGTCCTTAGGGTGGGAAGTGGGGCCTCTGCTAACAGGGGAAGAATGAGAACTGTCTGCAGTCCTGGCAGAGCCCCTGTGCATGGTCTGTGCACTGCACAACTCCAGGGGGCACCATTCACACCATGGCACCCCTAGAGTTATGCAATGCAGTGGCTCTGAGCTAGCAGCCTCCTGCATTTCTGCAGAAGCTGCCAAAGGATCCGTATAGCCAGGTCCTCCTGCCCAACCTTCCTTGTCCTCCTTCTCTCCCTGACCCCATTCTCCTATAGCCAGGGCTACCTTAAATGGGGTTTTAGAGGAAATCTACCCTATAAATGCCTGAGGCCACGCAAACCAACACATGCTTTGAAGTTTTCCATGAATCCTATGGGGGCAGGTCGTGCAGAATTTCATTCTGGTGGCTTTTTTCTGATGAGCATGGGAGGAAGGGGGAAGTGATTGGCATCAGTACAGGGAGACAGGTGGGCAGCCCTGTGCCAGGGGTCATGCAGTCAGTCATCTATCCTCACCCACAGAGTTGGCTATTGGAAGTCAGTGGAAGGGAGGTGGGTAGGAAGCTTTTATTTTAAAACCTGTACTGTTCTGATTAAGCATTTCTTTCCCCTCTGACCTTCACTAGGCCCATTATGGAAGATCAAACTGCCAACGAGTCAGAGGGAGGCCTGGACAAGTGACACATGGATTCAGGATGGGCCAGCCTGCTGCCACGCTCTCGATGCTGTGGCCGGGCTGCTTCCCAGGCAGCGGCAGGAGACTGCAGCTGATCTATGCTGGGCCTGCAGGGGATGTGGAAAAGGTCTTGCTGGAGCTCCAGGCTCCTGTCACTGGACCAGCCGTGGGGTGGGGCAAACCGCCCACTCGGGCCCAGGCCACTCAGCCCTGAGGACCAGGCAGCATGAGAGTCCTGATGAATTACAACCTACCAGTTTGACTTTGGAGATAAACAGTCACTTGTTTCAGGGTAACAAAAAGATGCATATTTCTGCCTGTTTCCATCATGTGGCTGGAAATCATATGAAGCATGTGTGTTTTAAACACATTGCTAAGGAACTTCTGGATGCACACAATTTAAGATGAGAAAGGTCACGGTGTGGCCTGTGTTATACTAGGTGGGTCTGATGAGAGAATCTGGGGAATGAGGAGCAAGAATTGGGGTCGTAGGAGAGGTTTTCTGGGGACAGGGTGTTGGAAAGCACCAGATCGCGGGGTACCATCGTTCCTCTCCTCCGGAGCATCCGGGCACATCCAGCACCTCACACCCCCACCCGGACCCTTCTCTGGGCCCCAGACACGCCCTCTGCCCTCCCCTCCTCACTCCTACTTCCCCTTCTGCGAACATGGCAGCCTTCAGTTTCCCCTCTGATCTACAGGTGCCCGTAAACAAAGTGCTGCAGCGACGCCCGCTCCTCCGCAGCCGCCTCCCCACCCCCTACCCGGCAAAGTCCGGCACAAGGTTAAGCCTGGGTTCCATCGGGCGTCCCCGAAGGGCTCCCATACCCAGCTACTGGGCTCTCCCCTCTGCTTTTCAAGTCCACTGGGCTAGGGAGTCTTCCCTCCAGGTTGGAGCTCCCCAACTTCTGGGCCGCGCTCCCCCGTGAAAGGTTGGTCCTGGAAAACCAGCCTCCATTAGTGCTCGCGTCCCTCAGCATGGGGACCCCAGACCTGGCTCTGGGGGCCACCCAGAGGTGGCCTCCGGTATTTTCACTGCCTTCACCAGCCCCCCCATCACGGACACGCCTTTCACCATCTCGCCTTAGGAGGATTGCTAAGAGCGCCCCCCGACCCCAACTCAAAGCGCCAACCAAGGGCCCTGTCCCCTTCTGTCTCTCCTTTACCCAAAGCCCAAGATAGGAATAGAAGGCAAGCGCAAGACGATGCTACTGTCCCTGCCGGCCCCACCCAGACCAGCCCCTTCTGCAGTGGCCCGTATGTGGAACCTGCATCATCCACCCAGAGGGACACCTGGGGATGGCTCACCAAAAAAAAAGAGGAGCAGGTCGGAAGCCCAGGCAAAGCCAGGGTGTCCGCCCCTCCCTCCCTACTCCCCTCTGCCCCCTTCCCCCCGCCCCACTGCAACCCGCACCCCTCTCCGCACCCAGCCTGAAGGGGAGACCTCGTCGCTTACGCACGCCCCCAGAGTAACTCCTCGCTCTGGGAGGGTGTGGGACTGGGGGTCCCAAGCCCGCCAGCTCCTGGGCTGGGGAGTACATGAGGAGGGGTCTCAGGAGCCCGGTGGGTGCTCGTTGTTTACTCTTGGTGCAATTAACCGGCTAGGCTGCGGGAGCCTGTGGCTGCGACATGCAGCCGCCACTCCCAGCCCCAGGGTCTCTGCTCCAAAGCTCCCTCCCCAAACCCCCAGCCCCAGCCCTCAGCCCTCTCAGCCCCGCAGACTCACGTCTCGGAAGCGGTTCCAGTGCTTGATCTTGCCGCTGTACTGCGAGATGGACGACAGCCATTGCTCGTCCTCCATGAAATTGCCGGGGGTCTCGCCCTCCTTGAGCCTTTTGGCGTCGCCTTCGGCCAGGGCAGCTACTGTGAGGAGCAGCAGCGGCAGCGCCAGCCGCCCGCAGTCCGGAGCGCGCATCGTGGTCTGAATTCGACCTGAGGTGAGGGAGTGGGGGTCTTGACTTCTGCAGTATTTTAATGTCCTTCTTCCCACCCCGCAGTTGGGGGAGCAAACGCCGTCGTCTTCCTCAGCCCTCCTCCTGCGGTCTGACTCCGGTGACAGACGTATAGTGGGTCGCAGCTGAAATGTGACCTGGTTAGGAGATGCACTTGTCTGAAAAAAAACCCAGCGCCGGACGTAGAGAGGAAGAGAGAATCAGAGAGGCTGCGCCAGCAGGGGCCGTGTCTGTAACTGTAGCATCAGCATCACGTTTGACATCATCATACCTGGTTTAAAAAAAAAAAAAAAAAAGGAGGGGGTAGATTTCAAAGGGAAGCGCTAGATCAGAGCGCCAAACGCCAGCCATCCGCTGCCGCCGCAGAGCCCAGCCCAGCCCAGCCCAGCACTTAGGGAGTTGCAAACCAAGGAATCTAGACCCGGAGATGTCCCTGCTGTCTCTCCAAGGCTGAAGAGCAAGAAGGGTGCCGGGTCTCCTCAGGGAAGATGGGAGTGAGGAAAAGACGAAACTCTCTGGTTACAAAGCCAGGCTCAGGTGTCTAAAAGGGAATTTGGCCACAGACACTCTTTCTCTCCCCTTGCCTCCCACCCAGAGGGGCCTGAGCCACAGCCCTGACAGCTGGCTTCCTGCGAGTTATGGCTCTACAGTAATGGGTGGCTTCGTTAAGACAAAAGCCATATAACAACTGGCTGCCTGAGAACTATTGCCCAGCCCCACATGCTCTTTTCAAGGCAAGGCCTGAGCACTGAATAGCTGGTAAAACAGAGGCAGATGTCCTCCTCCCCAAGCAGCTGTTTAAGGGCTGTCACCCTTTTTGTTAGCTCTTCTTAGGGCAACCCTAAAAGGCAAATGTCTGGCTATTTCATCTGCCTTGAGGTAAATTTGAAAAAGGCACATTTGCTATGGTTTTGACTTCAGTTGATTTTAATAAGCCACTGGGGAAAGGGGTGTGGGGAGGCTGGGTTTGTTTGAGGTGTTTAAGTTTTTGTTAAAATTGTGATCCTTATCATTGCCTTTAGAAATGTGTTGACATACACATTTCTGGGCACAGTCCCAGGATCAGAGCAGAAATGGGGTGAGGTTTACATCACAAATAAATTGAAGAGGAAACAGATAATCTGACAGGACAAAACATATTAAACTTTTGGGACCCAAGCCCTAGATTGTGTTTTTATTTAAAAAAACAAACAAAAAACTTGGCTGCTGTGATGTTAAAAAAAAAAAAAATCAAAGGCAATGAATAACATGATCTTAATCAGTAGGAAAGAAACACAGGTTGAAAGGTTCATAGTCACCCTGAGTCTGGCTTGCCTGGGAATTCTGAATGCATCAATGGCTTGGGTTGGGGTCCCTTGGGAAAACAGAAAACAACAACTCCCTTTCCATGTTTTCTTTTTCTGTGCAGTTGGATTTAGAGGTGGTGCTGCAATGAGGCCCTGGCCATTGATGTCTACATCTCACAGTAAATAAAGCAGGCTTGCCTTGCCCAGTTGTACACAGCCGCAGTGTACAATGGAAGAGCAATCTGTTGTCATATAGACTGGGGATGGAATCCCTCTTACTAGCTGGGTTCTTGGGCAAAATACTTAATCTATCTGCTATCTATAAATTAATGATACCACCCATCTCAGAAAATTGCTGTGAAACCCATGCAAAATTACATACTAAGTGCCTGGGCACAGTGAACATTTTTGAAATGTTAGGTCTTCTTCCCTCAGGTTGGGAAGAGGTGGCTATGATGTCCCATAGTTCTGAATACGTACTAACATTTGCCAGCTTTTTCCATTTCAATCCTCGTCTTTTAGCAAACCTAATTACATGTCTCCAAGACATTGAGGAGGTAGATCCTAGATGTCATAGCTCTCCCATTCTAATACTATCTTATGAAGTCCCTGGTCTTCTGAAATTACTACAGTTGCCCAATAAAGAGTCTGGAAAGGCACTAACAAGATGCCCATCAATAAGACAATAGCTCTTTCCAGACCCCTGAAGGTCAAAATGTTTCCCACACTCCTCCAATGGGACCTGCCTTCTGTAGCACCTTCAAGCTGGGTCAATATTAGTCCTGGGCTTAAAGCAAATCAATAACAGTCCAGGACTGTTAGTTAATCCAATAGTAAAGCTATTTAGGAGGGAAAATCCAAATTTCCAGATGAGGGAGAAAAGAGCTGTAGAAAATGGACAATAACTATTGTTTATAAAGAAGAAAAGGTTTTCCTAAATTTTGAGGGACTTACTGGCAGGTCAGCCTTGAAAGGGGCCCCAAAGCTGCTGGGTGCATCTGATAAATGGTACATATGTTTCATGCTTTTCTTCTGTTTGTATTTAATATTTAGCAATACAAAATGGAGGAAGGAACCTCAGTTTCCAAATAAGAAACTTAAATTTAACCACATCTTTAAAACCATTTAATCTCATTTCTAGATGACCTCACAAACATAAAAAGACAAACATACAAAGATGTTCAATCCAGAATTATTTATAATAGCCAAACCTGGAAACCAAATCAAGGTCCATTAGTTAGGGATCAACTAGTTAAATTATAATACATACAACAGGCTATGGTACAGACATTAAAAATAATGTAGATCTGTATCTACTGACAACTAATGTGATCCACTACATATTACTGGGTAAGACAAGCTCATTATAGAAAACCATGTATCACTTGATCCCATTTGGAAGGAAGTGACAGTATAGTGCAGCAGTTCTCAAACTTTCTGGTCTCAGGAGTCCTGTACACTGAAAGATTACTGAGGACCCCAAAGAACTTTTGTTTTTGTTTATGTGAGATATACAGTATAGACACTGATATACTGTACTTGAAAATAAAACTAAGCCTGCCTCTCAATTTTTCTGTGAACCTAAAACTGCTCTAAAAAATCTTTCAAAAAAAACTTAATTCAAAAAGTGTATTTAAAAATAACAATACCAAACCCATATTAACAAAATAACATATTTTATGAAAAAAATTATATTCCCCACCCCCCGCACACACCAAATTAATAAGAGTAGTCGTATTGTTACTGTTTTACACTTTGGCAAATCTCTTTAATGTCTGGCTCAAAAGAAGAAAGGTAGATTACCTTCTGCATTATAGCAAGTGTATTAGTTTGTTAGGGCTGCCATAACAAAATACCACAGACTAGGTGGCTTAAACAACAGCATTTATTTTCTCAATAAATTCTGGAGGCTAGAAGTCCAAGATTAAAGTGTTGGCAGACTTGGGAATTCCCTGGTGTTCAGTGGTTAAGACTCCCTGCTTTCACTGCCGAGGGCCTGGGTTCAATCCCTGGTCGGGAAACTAAGATCCCACAAGCAGCAAAGCACGGCCAAAAAAAAAAGAAAAAAAAAGGTGTTGGTAGACTTGGTTTCTCCTGTCTCTTCCTGGCTTGCAGATGGCTGCCTTCTTGCTGTCATACATCGTCTTTCCTCTGTGCATGCACATATCTGATGTTTTTCTTTCTTTCTTTTTTGGTTGTCAAATGATCCTTTATTGAAATATTTTCCTTTGCTGTCCTTAACTAGCTGGGCATTCCACTGCACCACTGTTGATGTCATCCATGATGTCATGAGGGTGGCAGCCATCAACATTGCAGTCCACCAACTGGGCAGTCCCTGGGATCTCTTTAATGGTTCCAGACAGTTCTTGAGCTAAAAATAAGTGCCACAACTGTTGGGCAATGTTGGCAATCTCATCAAAAATTGTATGTCCACTGTGCTTAATGTTCTGCTTCTTTCTGTCTCTTGGCCATTCCTTGAAGGCTTTGATGATCAGGGCAGAGGCAGAAGGAACTTCCTCAGTCTGGCCCTGCCTGTTCTGAATTGGTCAGTTTCACTGACATTCTCGGACCCTTCCAATCACCAGTTACTAGGCAATATCATCAACCAAACTTTTTTGGAGACAGACCCAGGGAGATGATCTCGGTAGTCAGGGGTCCGATGTTTCTTTGTGTGTCCAAATTTCCTCTAGTTATAAGGCCATCAGTCAGAGTGGCTTAGGGCCCACCCTAACAGCCTCAGCCTCATTTTAACTTAATCACCTCTTTAAAGGCCTTATCTCCAAACAGTCACATTCTGAGGTACTAGGGGGTGACTGCTTCAACATATGAATTCTCAGGGGACACAATTCAGCCCATAATAGTAGCTATAATGGGAAGTAGCTAGTAAAAGCACAGCAGAAGTACTGAGAGCAAACTGAGTTTCTCTCTAAAAACATGCATCTATAACCTAAGCCTACCAACTTACAAAATTCTACAAAACACAAAAATATACAAACATATATTCTATTAACCATCAGTGTGATGATGTTACCATATCATATAGCCTTTGGAAAACTCCACTGTACACTCAGGAGAGAATCAGAGTGAAAAAGGCTAATTATGCCTTAATATTTTTATGAAAATAGTAGGACATTCCCACCCCTCCAAAGGATCTCAGGGACTCTGAGGGGTACAAAGACCACATTTTAAGAACCACAGATACAAGCACTATGACCTCAGGCAAATTTCTTAACCTTGTTAAGCCTCAGTTTCTAAAATGAGGTTAATGATAACACCAACTTAAGTGGGCTTGTAAAGATTTAATGAATAAATACACATTATTCACAAATAAATGACAAATGTGAGCATTCTGCTAATATTAGCTGTTATCATTTGTGAAAAATTACTTAGCAACATGATTCATGTGCTTAAATGCATAGGAAGTAGTAACCTCTGGATGAGGAAATTTATTTTTTAAACAAATATTTAAATTGAAGCATAACAGTGGAAAAAGCATAAGACAAAGTAGATAGCTTGATGATTTTTCACACAGTAATCTTATTTTACCTTTGTTTGAGAGATCATTTTATTAATAACAACAAAAAAGTTATTGATAAACAACCACAACAGCAGCCCCTTTTCTCACCTATAGCATGCTTGGGTTTTGCTATCCATCTCCCTGTAAGCATCAAGACAGAATCTGAGAGGTGTTCCTTAACTCAATACCCCTCTGGTACCATCAGGTTCTCTTTGGCACAAGGAAAAGCGCACAGTGCAAGAGCAAACCTGAACCAAGCTTTGTGTCATTATGAAGGTGGATTCTCATCCGTGTCCAATTTAGTAAACTCTGAAGTTCACTTAAAAAATAACCATTATAGGACTTCCCTGGTGGTCCAGTGGTTAAGAATCCGCCAATGCAGAGGACACAGGTTCAAACCCTGGTCCGGGAAGATCGCACATGACATTGGGCAACTAAGCACATGCACCACAACTACTGAGCCTGCATTCTAGAGCCCACGAGCCGCAACTACTGAGCCCACACCCCACAACTACTGAAGCCTGCGCACCGCAACTACTGAGCCAACGCATTGCAACTACTGAAGCCCACATGCTCTGGGGCCCGTATGCCACAACTACTGAGTCGCGTGCTGCAACTACTGAAGCCTGCACGCCTAGAGCCCGTGCTCCGCAACAAAGAGAAGCCACCGCAATGAGAAGCCCGTGCACTGCAACAAAGAGTAGCTCCCACTCACCGCAACTAGAGAAAATCGCACGTGCAGCAATGAAGACCCAACGCAGCCAAAAATAAGTAAATAACCATTATAAGAAACATTTGTCATGTTTCTACCAAGGATATAGAGTTCATTTGGGGGTAACTCATTGTGCCCCTTCAAAAAAACACCAATATTATTCTCCATAACAAAGTTCCTTATATAATAACACATATCTTGTGTAATAATCATGTTGAGAGATTTTTTTTCCCCTTCTCCTCTTAGAGGAGTTGAGGGTGAATTTAGTGTCTCAAAAACCAACTGGAGTGATGTTAGGTGCAATTTAACTCTATTTCAGTGCAGAATGAACTGCAAAGTGGTAATACTAAGGGAGATTGGATTATAAGCACAGAAGTAAATCCTCCATCCTTGACCCCATTACAGTTTGGTGAAAGGGGACCTGAAATCTTGAAAAATTCTTTTAGCTCCATCAAAAATTATTTGCTCTCTAACACTGTTGCTCTTCTCTAAAAGTTCTACATCAAAACTACCTGCTACTCCCCCTTCTACAACAGTAGTTTAAAGTGTACTTTCTTTAGAGCTACATTGTCTCAAAAATTTGTCTATTGGCTTCTAGAAAGAAAACTTAAAACATAAAATTTTTTTCCAATTCTACCAATACCTACAAACTTACAAAACAAACAAAAATACATAAGCACACACTCTATTAACCATTAGAGTGATGATGTCACCATATCACATAGCTGCTGGAAAACTCCACTTTACAAGTATGAGAGAATGAGAGTGAAAAAGACAAAAAACTTGTGAAAAATTACTTGTGAAAAATTACAGTATGATAAGTCCTTAAATGCATAGTTACCTCTAAATACTAAATAATAGAATTTCTAATTCTGTTAAGAATTTAGCATTTGATATATAAAGTTACATTTTCCAAAGACAAAAATTTTTTCCTAAAAACGTTAAGTCATACCTCTGATACTCAAAAGAAGACCTCTTTACTTACTGCCCAACGGCAGCTGTCAGAAAGAAATCAGTAAGGCAGAAGCAGGACCAAGAAGAGGTGAGGGCACTGAATTTCAGTCAACTCTGCTATTCAGTACTACCTCTGGGAGCGCTCATTCCCATATGTCATTTAACAATCAGAGGTGAGTGAGGTAAAAGCTCAACTTAAATAAAAAAATGAATATTACCAGTAGAAAGCTTTTTTGGGAAAAAGCAACCCTTTTTTTGTGTGGGGGGGTGGGGAAAAGCAGGCACCAATACGTAACACCGATATGTAAATATGCTATGCTATTGAATAAGTGATGGCAGCAATGTATCCCAACACACACTGACTAAGGGGGTCAAACTGAAACTATATAATAATACTAAAAGAAATACACAGTTACTTTAGAAATTCATTTATTCACAAATGATCTGTGCAGTCACATTGATAGATCTCTGAGTGTTATACACAGCCCTTACCATGTCGTGGCCTTATTAACACACGGGATTCAGAATCATACTTCTCAAATAGAAAGTAAGAATCAAGATTAAGACTAAGGAATGAAGGAAAAAGAGAGGCCATGGAGGGAGAAAGGCTGTGAGGGGGTAGAGATGAGAGGTAACAACAGTGAGGCTGGAGCTCCCCAGCAGAGAGTGTGGCAGGACTGATGGGTGGGGCAAACCTGCGCTGGGAGCTCCCTCCCTTTGCTGGTCTGCAGCAAGGAAGGAGTGAGTGCCTTCTGTGGCTGACACTCTCCCAGGGAACTCTGCATAGTCCTGATGGTATCACCATTGCTTTGATTGCTGCTGCCCTGAGAAGTAAACAGAAAAGAGCTACAATACTGCAGCTCCATCAGTGGCATGGGAAGGCAAGGGTTAGGGTAGGGTGAAGGAACAGGAATCTAAGAAATATAAAAGGTACCAACTTCAAAAGAAAAAGGACAGATCAAAGTAAAAGGTAAAAACTTTACCAGTTATTTTGCTAAAGTTTAAATTCTAAGTAGTAAAGGAATTGAAAGCAGGGTCTCAGATATTTGTACACCCATGTTCATAGGGCATTATTCACAACAGCCAAGAAGTGGAAGGAACCCAAGTGTCCATCGATGGAAGACTGGATGAACAAAATGTGGTTCAGTCGACCCTCCATATCCATGGGTTCCACATCCGTGGAGTCAACCAACTGCAGACCAAAAATATTGAGAAAAAAAATTACAGAAAGTTACAGAAAGGAAAACTTGAATTTACTGTGTGCCGGCAAATATTTACATGGCATTTACATTGTGTTTGGTATTATAAATAACTTAGAGATGATTTAAAGTATACAGGAGGGTATGCATAGGTTATATGCAAATATTATGCCATTTTATATAAGGGACTTGAGAATCCACAGATACCAAGGGAGGTACTGAAACCAAGGGAAACCGAGGGATGAGTGTATATACATCGGATGGAATATTACTCAGCCTTAACAAGGAAGGAAGTCCTGACACATGCTACAAAATGGATGAACCTTGAGGACATTATGCTAAGTAGAATAAGCCAGTCACAAAAAGACAAATACTGTATGATTCCACTTATATGAGGTATCTCAAGTAGTCAAATCCACAGAAAGAGAAAGTAGAATGGTGGTTGCCAGGGGCCTGCGGGGGTGGGGGGCAAGAAGAGTTGCTTAAATGGGTACAGAGTTTCAGATTTGCAAGACAAAGAAGTTCTAGAGATAGTTCACAACAATATGAATATACCTAACACTACCAAACTGTATATTTGAAAATGGCTTAAGACGGTAAATTTTAGGTTATGTGTTTTTTACCACAATAAAAAACAAATTCTGGGTATTGATTAAAAGGGGGAGGGAAAAAATACAAACCTTCTACAATCTGTAGATATTATCTAGGTGGAGAGATTAATAAGATCACACACCTGTAATTCTCTTTTAAAGTATTAATATAAGTTTAAATGGTTGAGGCAAAATCAGTAGGTATATAAGAAATAATGCAAATCTGAGCTCCACAGGGCTTCAGAGGTACATTTTCAGAGAAGAGCTTTGGAAAGAGAGGTAGACCCTGTGAAAGATGAACAAGCTAAGGGTTACAGGCGTATGTTCTCCCTGTGCTCACAACCATCTCGCTGACAGTGCGATGACTGTGGACCACCATTAGACACCATGGTATCCTTGGGGAATCACCCAGGAAAGTTATCACCCAAATTTCCACATCCCTCCTTGGCAATTAAAATGATGATACTTTCCCTCAGCACCTTGTGAGGATGTTTAGTTTCCAGTGTTTCCCAAGATCCACCTCAGGAGAAGTCAATTTGTCCACAAGAGGCATAGTTTCCAAAGCTGTCTACTGTGAACCTCTGAGAGATGTGAATTGAATTGAGCTTTAGGGTACCAAAGCAGAAGTTCTCAAATAGCTGAAAAGGAAGAATAAAAACTCAGAGTGAATATCCAAAGAAAATCATGGATGAAAACATTAAACATCAGATTCTCTTGTAAAAACACCACAACAATCCCGACAAACTTCCTGTGCTTTCTTTTCAGTATTTATTCTGAAAAATGATCCTGGAGAGGAGGGATAGGAGCGGGAGTGAGAAAAGAACAGCAGCTCTTCGCTGATTAATTGAAAAGCCTCCTCTGACAAAATGCACTAGAGAAAGAGGTCTGAGAAGTCAACTCCAAAATGTACCTATTGAGCAGATATGACCAGGAACTTGTAACAAACATCCTAGGGCCATACCCTGATCCATAGGGCCTAACAAAGCTGCTTCTATGACTTTCTGTCACTGACCATGCAGGATGTTAGTTTTGTTACAGACAGGATAAAATTTGATATAATATATTCCCCCACCTCGTCAACAACATTGATTAGAAACACTGACTAAAATAAACAGAAGATAAGGTTCCTGCCCTACAAATAATTCTGATAACCCAGCGAGGAGTACAGAACACTTTCGCACACAAAACAGCCAGAGGAACACTTCTATTGAATGATATAACAAATACAAATGATAATATTTATCAAAAGCCTTTCATTAGACTTTGGATTCAAGCCAGCGTCCTAAAGTAAATGCTCTTTACTACAATTCTTTATTTAAAAAGCTTTCAACTTTGTCAGAGGGAGGGATGAGCGACACTCTGAGAAAGAACCTGCTTTTGTGATCAGCACATTTACAAGGCAGAATGCGAAATGACATCAGAATTCATTCGAGGAAAATTAAGCCACACTGCTTAGATAATGAGTGTCAAAGAGTAAAGGGCTGACCTTCTTCTGTTAGGATGGAAGAGTTGCTCTTTCTTAAAATGTCAGCACAATCCTGAGAAAGCCTTTCAGTACGTGAACCAACAATGCTTGAGTAGAACCTAAAGCTGAGACCTTTGCACATTAGCAAGTGACTGTCTTGTCTCTTCACTTATTTTTATAGTATCTCTATAGCCATGGACTTCAGCCACTGTCACCTTTCCTCTTCCTGCAATTAATGGCCTAGCGAAATGCCCGGGGTTCATTTAAAGTCTAACTTTATAAAGCCCAGTAAATACTGATTCTTCAACATGACATCAACTTGACCCCAAAGATCTATTTAGAGGTTGTGTGCCGCATTGTCTTGTCTTTCAGAAAGGTGATCAGCTCTTGCCTGCATTGATTTACACAATTAACTTCTCTTCCTAGCTTCAGCAGCCTGTTCAAACCATATCCACCCTTTTGTGTAAAGAAATACAGCCCGAAATGTTTATCGGCTAATCCCTTTGCTGAACGTTAATTTGAAGTGAAAGCCATGCCAACAAGACTGACAGATTTACAGCTTTACAAACTGAAGCCTTCTAGGTACAAAGAAGACATAACCAAAGGGGCAATAAAAGACAAGGCAAAACCAAAAGGGAACTCATAATACTTTCAACAAGTTAGTTTTTAGGGATTAGCAGTCCATGGTTCTTCTCTTTGTACCTATGCTTCCAAGTGATGGAGACACCACAGCTAGGAGCTGGAAAGTACTTACCTCTGACTTCACTTTGCCTTTTAAATACTTATAACCTCCAGACGGCATGATTTGCCAGGGAGATTTCTCATGCTTTAGGTTTGAAGCAAAGAGTATAAATATGGTGATAATGAAGTTAGCTGGGATGTGATTTCAATGCAGTAATTACACAAATTAAGAGAAGACTGAACACAAATTCCCATGCTCCTCTAAGACAAGAGCAGCAGGTGGAAAGACTGAAGTCAGTCTAAACTTACGACAGGCACGTGGGAGCCGGGTGGCTGTGGACAGACAACACCACCCATGGTACAAGATCATAATGGGTAAAGACTCAATAAGATGAACAAGTCGAAGTACCTTCCTTGTAAACTGTAAAGCACTCCTGAAAACTAAATAGTTCCTATGATGTTTACAACATCTTTCTACTCTTCTTAACCGGTCCTTATTCTACCTTCATAGGCTGCCATCTTCTTCCGTACCTTTAACATCATAATCAAATGGATTTCTTATCCAAAGTCCCTAGTGCAAGGCCAAGCTTCATTTTAGCCTTTCCTGTCCCCATGTTCTTGTTCTCTCTCTATGTTTATGATGATTTAGTAACAATTTTTCATAGTTATTTTATTGTTTAGTCATTGTTTTATCTTTAGTCTTAAGCTTCTCTTTTAGTTCTGCCAATTATTTCTGGTGACTCGTTAAAATATAAGCTCTACAGAAGAAAGATCTTCTATGTTCTTCAAAGCTGAATCCCACTATATGCTGTAACTGTATCTATGCATATGATCAATAAGCATTTGTTGGATAAAATGACAACAATATCGAATGTTGGAGATGTCTGTGTACTTTGTGTAGGAAAAGAGAAAACTATAACATGGCCTTGTTTAGATGGATATAAAAATCTCATTTATAGATCACCACCTAGGAATCCTTGAACAAGACTTACCCAATGGTATTACCTCTAATGTAACCTCAACTGTAACTACTTGTGAAGAAAGAATTTATAGTTATTAGTAATGGAAATTTCACATATTCCTTTAAATTTCTATGTGTTTCTTATTTGCCAAAGCCTAGTCTTAGCTCAAATTTCTGATCTAGAATGTCACTGAGCACCTGATATTATGCATTTTCATGTAAAGAGGCATATGATGTGGTGTTGTCTCCCAGGCAACTGCCATCTGGTTAGGGAGGATGGGGTATGTGTCAGAAGAGAGGCATGTTGATGACACGGGTGTGTTCACCTTGTGAAAAGTTACTGTATTATGTACTCAATTAAAGTTTACCTAAAACAATATAGGTGGCAAAGGTTAAGTGTGGGAGGAGAGGTAAAGGCAATTAATAAATGCAGCGGGAGGTAAGAAAACAATGGATGTAGAGGGCTGGGGCATCTAGAAAAGCCATCTGGAAGAGTCAGAAACTGAGCTGGGCCTTGTAGCAAGTCTAAGACTTAGTGAAGAGGAGGAGGGAGGGCAGCATGAAGGCGGAAATGGGTATATGGAGGGTCAAGTAGGCCAGGTTAGATGTAATGGAGGGTTCCTAAAAAGAAGCAGTGAAAAGACTAAGGCTAAAGACATAAGGAGGGAAAATCAGATTAAGGGGGGCCCTGAGGGTCAGGTTCAGAAGTTAGACTTCACTCTAGACGGTGGGGAACCACTGAAGGCTTCTGAGTAAGCTGGTGGCCCAAGATGAAAACCAAGGGAAATTAATCTGGGTGTGGCATATTGATTGTGCTGACTGGAGAAAGGAACAAGGGAAGAAAGAAAAGGAGACCAGGGTAGCAGTTAAACTGTGAGATACTGAGTGTCTATTGACTAAAAATAGTAGTAGTGGGCCTGGAAAGATTGGAGCAGATGTTAATACTATGAATGAAACACAGAACAGACTCCGTGATTTTCTGGATGAGAGGAAGGAGATACAAAAAGAAGATGAGAAAAGTCATGGATGACAGGGTAAAGGGATATGTGAGGGTACCACTGATAGCGACAGAACATTTCTGAGTGGGAGCTATTTTATGGGGAAAAACAAAAAAAATTCAGATCTGTTTACACACTCATTCTGTGTCTTTAGCTGTGTGTCTCAAGCCCTTCTCCAACCAAGGGTTTGCCTGGTATGCTCTGAGAATATATATTAAAGACAGGAAATCCGTAGCACTGTTAAGTGGAAGCACATCACCATAAACAGTTTCCAACGGTCTACTTTTTTAATTGAGTAGTAGTTCTCTATGTATTAGGGAAATGAACTCTGTGTGATGAACTGCAAATATATTTTCCCCCAATTTGTCATCTGTCTTTTGACTTTACTTATGGTGATTTTTACCATGTCAATTTAAATTTTTATAAACTCAAAAATATCATAACAGATTTTTTTTCCCTCCCGCTCCCCCTCATAACAGATTTTTAAAACAAAGTTACCTAATGCCAATATTGTTATATATTAAAAAATCAAGGTGAACAACAAATATATATGTTGACAACAACACTAATGAAGTAAAGATCATAAGAGCTAAAGTTTACTGAGCAAGCATGCATGCCAGGCATTATACTTCGGGCTCTATGTGATCATCTGACTGCCTCCTCACAACCCCAAGAAGCAGATACTACTATTAACCCCCATTTTAGGGTTGAAGCTGAAATTTAAAAGGCTAAAGTAACTTGCCCAAGAATACACAGCAAGTAAACAGTGGAAAATTGACATTCATAAAGCTGGAAAAGAAAAAGAAAAGGAAATTAAGAGTCAAACCCAGAACTTATATACAAAACAGAAACAGACCCACAGACACAGAAAACAAATTTATGATTATCAAAGGGGAAAGGTGGGGGAGGGATAAATTAGGAGTTTGGGATTAACATATATACACTATTATACACAAAATAGATAGCCAACAAGGACCTACTGTATAGCACAGGGAACTACACTCGATATTATGTGATAACCTACATGAGAAAAGAATCTGAAAAAAAAAAGATATATATGTATGTATAACTGAATCACTTTGCTGTACACCTGAAACTAACACAACACTGTACATCAACTCTACTTCAATTATAAAAAGAAAAAAAGATTCAAACCCAGATAGCCTAACTCTGAAGTCTGAACTCTTTAACCTCTGTACTCTACAGCCTCTCCTTGTGGGTGATGCCCCTTAAAACCTGGCCCTGCTAAACCACAGAGATTAAGCTTGACTCACAAAACTCCCAAAGACTGAAATGAACATATTTTTTCCTTGTTATTCCCACTTTCATTGTCACTTCTTATCCTGGACCTCGTTTAAGAATCAGATGGCTGTAGTTCAGTTAGAAGAATTTTAATTGAATTCTGGATGAAAATAAGCACAAATCAACTAAATGGCTCCATTTAATTAGGTACCTGAATGGAGAAGAGGAAAAAGCTTAAACTACACGTTTAAAAAAAGAAACTTGGTTGTTCTTTATAGGCTAAAGTAGTTCAAGAAGAGCAAAGTGGTCTATTGTTTAGAAAATAAAAGACCTAACAGGAAAAATTTAAATTAAAAAAGAACCATGGCAAGGTATTTAAATCATATTGAGTTTTTTCCCCTCACTGTTGTTTTATAACAATTCCTTGGGGATTTTGAAACCTAAACCTTTTTCTTTCTGAAAACATTTCTCTCTGATGCACACACAGAGCCCTGTTGTGTTGGAAGCCAGCATTTTTTTAAAGCCTGTCATAAAGGAACAAAACAATGAACAGCTGCACAAAACTACAAATATTTGATAAGGAAACAAACATAGAACTTAAGACTGCCAATATTTGTGATATCACTTGTAAGTAATAAGTACTGATTTGGACAATTTAAGAAAATTTAAAACCCAAGTTAAGTGTTAAGTATGACATTTGAAAACTGTTAAGCATACAGTTGCTATCCTTTATTGACTACTCACAGTTATCTTCAGAAAATTAAACAAAGTTTTCCTATTACCAAGAGACAAATGTGGACCACCAAGATGAAAGGTTTTTAGTCAAAACCAAAGCTTCCCTGACAGAATCTTGAGACAAAGATCTAACCATCCTGCTGTCCCTTGCTCACATGATCTGTGAAGCCTACCATTTTTAGTTTGTACATGTTTGTTTCCTAGGGAGAACACAGAAGAAATTATTGATTTCTGGTAGTGTAGTGGTATACACTGAAAGAAAACAAAAAGCAAGATTTAAGGGCTAACTGTGGTCATTTTCCCTTGCATTCATTTCAGACCTTCTACTCCTTCCTCTCAGGCTCTATGAAACAACCATAAAAGACCAGAAATAATTCCACATGTGACTAGGCTGCAAAGATGAGCCTCAAAATCTCAGCGAGAGTTGGGGAGGAGAGTAAAGAGGAACCTCCTAATATCTGTGACCTCAAGCTACAAAACTGAATGAAGGGCCAATCCTCAACAGCATAATGACAGACATGTTGGGGATCCCTGTCCATAGGGCTTCCCAAATGAGGCTCGCTCTCCTTCTTCAATCTTAGACAAAGTAGTGGTCACTCTCTTCAAAGATCTCTCCTTTAAGAAAATCTATTTCTTGTGCTGGGTGGCCTCAGTGAACTATTTGGTATCTGATTTGACTTCAAAAAGAGGAAATTCAGTTTTGAAGTTTAAAATGAAGATTCGAAATATGTAAGTCCTGGCAAAAGAAATGAAAGCAAAAATGAACGAATGGGATTCTATTTAAATTTAAGAGCTTTTGCACAGCAAAGGAAACCAGTGACAAAATGAAAAGACAACCTAATGAATGGGAGAAAATATTTGCAAATGATATGGCTGACAAGGGGTTAATAGCCATAATATACAAACAGCTCATACAATTCAATAACAAAAAAAACCAATTAAAAAATGGGCAGAAGACCTGAACAGACATTTTCCCAAAGACATACAGATGGCTAAAAGGCACATGAAAAGATGTTCAACAACGTTAATTATCAGGCAAATGCAAATCAAAACAACAATGATATAACACCTCACACTTGTCAGAATGGCCATCATCAAAAAGTCTATAAATAACAAATGTTGGTGAGGATGTGGAGAAAAGGGAACCCCCCTACAAGGGACCCCCTCTACAAGGGAACCCCCCTGTAAACTGGTGCAGCCACTATGGAAAACAGTATGGAGGTTCCTTATAAAACTAAAATAGAGTTACCATATGATCCAGCCATTCCACTCCTGGGTATATATCCCCCCCAAATTTAAAAACACTAATTCAGAAATATACATGTACCTTAATGTTCACAGCAGCATTATTACATCATAGCCAAGATACGGAAGCAAACTCAGTATCTATCAGCAGATGAATGAATACAGAATGTGGTATATACATATATTTGTTTGTGTGTGTGTGTGTGTGTGTGTGTGTGTGGTATATACAGGACTATTACTGTGCCATAAAAAAGAATGAAATTCTGTTATTTGCAACAATGTGGATGGACCAAGAGAGTATTATGCTTAGTTAAGTAAGTCAGACAGAAAAAGACAAATACTATATGTTATCACTTATATGTAAAATCTAAAAAATAAAAGAAATGAATGCATATAGCAAAACAGAAAGAGACTCACAGATATAGAAAACAAACTAGTGGACACCACTGAGGAGAGGGAAGTGGGGAGGGGCAAGATAGGGGTATGAGATTAAGAGACACAAAATACTATGTATAAAATAGATAAGCAACAAGGATATATTGTACAGCATAGGGAATTACAGCCATTACTTTGAAATAACTTTTTTTTTTTTTTTTTGGCTGCACCATGTGGCATGCGGGATCTTAGTTCCCCCACCAGGGATCAAACCCATACACCCTGCAGTGTAAGCATGGAGTCTCAACCACTGGACCACCAGGGAAGTCCTAAAATAACTTTAAATGGAGCATACTCTATAAAAATACTGAATCACTCTGCTGTACACCTGAAACTAATATAATATTGTAAATCAACTGTACAGTTTTTTTTTAATTTATTTATTTTTGGCTGCGTTGGGTCTTCATTGCCATGCGCAGGCTTTCTCTAGTTGCAGTGAGCAGGGGCTACTCTTCATTGCGGTGCACGGGCTTCTCATTGTGGTGGCTTCTCTTCTTGCAGAGCACGGGCTTCAGTAGTTGTGGCTCGCGGGCTCTAGAGCGCAGGCTCAGTAGCTGTGGCGCACGCGCTTAGTTGCTCCGTGGCATGTTGGATCCTCCCGGACCAGGGATTGAACCCATGTCCCCTGCATCGGTAGGCAGATTCTTAACCACTGCACCACCAGGGAGGTCCTTATACAATTTTTTAAAAATGTTAAGTCCTATGAAATTTATAGTCATTCCTGGTATGTGCAAGTTAAACTAACCCTTAGTAGGTAATCTGGTACAAATGAAAATAAGTACTGGTGTTCAATTAATGCAAGGATTTAGAAGGATGCAGCGGGTCCTGTTTCTCCCCCAAGAAGGGATGATTTCTATTGTTTTCATGTATGGCAGTTAGACTTCTGAAACCTAAAGTAAACAGGAATGGCAAACGCACGCTACTTTGAAGTTTTCCCAGTGTTTTTCTTCTATAATCTGTTTTACCAACTTCTATTTCTCACAATTACCCCCTGTTTACAGATAAAAGTAACAGTAATAACACTATTTTGTACTTAATAATAATGCTCCCCCACCTACCTCCCTACCAGGGATGGTATGAGGATGAATGGAAGACAGTCTGACAAGCACTTTGAGCTCTTTGGAAGGCACTCCCACAGAAAGCCTTGCTGAGGCTAAATAACACCTGTCATCTAAGGATCTAAAAAGTATCTCACAAAGCCCAGATCATTAACCCTTCAAAAAAATCACTGTGACATAAACCTGAGCTCAGCATTATTATCCCCATTTAAAAGATAAGAAACAGAGACAGGCTAGGACCACTAACATTGTGATATAAATTTAAGAGTTCCTGGGACCAGGCCTAGAACACAGGCCAGTAGAAGGCCATTTTCACATGGCAGTGTGCATTTGTCTCACAATCTGAATAACAAATCTGTACCAAAGAATGCCAAGTGGGGAAGAAGTCCCATCCTTGGGCTATGCATATGCAATCAGACAGCAAAGGAAGCGTCCACTTGGTTTTGTGGCCAAGAAAGACAAGTAATGTGAAAAAACTATAATCACAGCCCTTGGAAGATTCTAATTGAAAAACAACAAAACAAATAATGGTATATTTCAGAAGCATTCTTCACAAAATTGTACCTCCAGGTACAAAAATGATAAGACTTTAGGTAGTAAACAGAAAGATATGGACAACAGCCTAAAAATATAATAGACTTGAAAACTATCACAGCTCTTCATACGTCATATTGCCAATGTCACTTAGAATTAGGATCACAAGTAAGTTTTTTCTTTTCCCACAGGTAAGTTTTGTTGGTTAAAATTCCCCAAACCTAAAAAAATGATTCTGAGTTTCTGCCAAGGTACCAGGCAATTCAAATTCTCAAGCCTTCCCGTACCTTACATTTTTCTTCTGGCTACGTGCAAGATTACTCTTGAAGAGAGCAAATATGAGAGATGTGAAGAGACAAGAAGGAAAATGGTGATCTAACACATCAGGTCAAAAACACCTTCTATCTACTTGAAAACTATTTATACAGGCTGCACTCACATTGATTCTTTCTAAATCGTCACAAAAGAACACAATGGAGCCTATTCACACTAAGGTAAGCCATGTCACTCTACGTATACACAAACATACCCAACTTCACCTGGAAACCAAAGGTAGAAACTTCTTTTCTATTGAAGAGAGAGATCAAAACAGTTCTTAGGGCAAACTAGACTTCAATGCTTTCCTATCAATAACCACATAGCTACTCTCTTCCTCAATTTTTCCACCTTTAAACAGGGACAATACCTTACAAGGATATTCTGCAGTTACAGGAAGATAAATTATCAGATGGAATTTTGAGCTCTATTATTGTCACTCACTAACTATAACATCCAATGCATCATTACAGGACAAAAAGCAGCTTCCTTAAAAGAAAAAAAGAAAAGGTCTAGAAGGAACTCTGATAGCTTACAGTCTCTGCAGTCATCAACTGGTTTCACAGGGCTATATTTTTAAAGAATGGAATAGAAACATCTACTTCAGAATAAAAGACAATGTGATTGTTAGGTGGTTACTATTCTAGAGTCATCTCCAAATACAGCCCTAACTCCGCCTGAGATACCACATCTAATCTGAAACCTCAAACTGCAGTGATCAGTGGTGAGAGAGCCAATAATGATACCTAATATAATAGCCAATAAAAATAGGACATAATGTACTTCCAAAAGGCCGGGGGCACCTCAGATAAAGGGAGCAAGTCAAGGCCAGTCTGTGGGAGGAGTAATTCTTATCATCAATTACCTCTAAAAGGAAAGAGCAAGAAGAATGTAATCAGTGGATCAGCTATGATTTTTCAACCTATCAGCACACCACTCCTGCTTTGGGCATCTCCATTAAAACAGTACCAAAAAGCTTGCATGTCACCAGAGCCCAAGTCTCCCCACTGACTGCAGTGGCATAGGAACATTATCAAGCTGCTCACACAGAATGGGAACGTGAACTTCCCTCTTTGATTCTACTCTCCCAAACCACCTGCCTCTCTCAGCTGCAGAGAGCACAAGGAATGTTATAGGCCTGACCTGAAGAGGCGCCAGGCAGAAGCCAAACAGCCAGGGAATGAAGGCTTTAACACCTCCTTCAAATAATTACGCAGGGTTGCACTTTTGGATGTTTGCCCTGAGCCTCACTGCTGACGTGAGGATTATCAAGTTTAAGACTCTGCTGGTAAGGCCAAATGACCTATTAGAGAGTGAATTAAAACTGCTATATACAAACAGGATGCCAGGCAGTTCTGCTGAGCACCTCAATACTCAAAATACCAAAGGACTTCCCCTCCCTGCAGAGTCTTTCAGTTTTAAAAAGTAGCAATACAAAAATGTGGGTGGAAGTAGGAGACAGGAGAGAAGAGGCTGTGCTGACATGGCTGAAGAACCCAGACCTCATCTCAGCACACAGCAGCACGCTCTGCTGGTTTCCACAGCAGCAGGTAGAATTAGCATCAGAGATGGGCTGCTGGGAGTTGAGTTTGCTGCAAAATTTCTTCCAGAAAAAGCCCTGCCTTCAGGCATGGATATTACTGCTTCACCAGGGAAAAACTGCCCCAGGTGGCTGCTGGCTAGCAGGGTCTCTTCAATGCCCTAAGCCTGTGACCACCAACCCTAGGGGCAGATGCCCTTTCAGGACTAATCTAGATAATGTTTCTGCAGATAAATTCTTTCCCTCAGAAGGAGGCTGCTTAATGCTCATTCAAATCTGTTACCACTCTTACTTTCAGTTTGGTCATCTTCCCTCAGGGATTACTCATAATTGTCCCTCAAACAACAGCAACAGGAGGTAAGTGTTTGATCTTTGTATTATATATGAGAAAGGAAGTGCAAGTCAGCAAAAAGGAGCAGAGGTGATTTCTGCTCAGCCTGGGGGTCTCTAGGCAAATGGCTTTAGGGAGGCAGGGCACAAAGAGGCTGACTAGTGTGCCAAGTGACAATTCAGAAAAAGAACAGTGAGAAAAGAGGAAAGGTCATCAGGTGCAGCCAACTCCACTCCAACTTTTCCAACAGGAGAACAGCAACAAGAAAAGTTCAAGAGCAAATCAGATGTCCCTTGGCAACATCAGGCACCGGCAAGAGCATATATACATATAAATAAGAGCTGTCCAAAAAATAGCTGTTTGAAATGCTTCCTTGTAAGGTGAGAGACAGGTTGCCACATGTTATCTTAGATTTTCAACTAAGTCACCTCATCTTATTAGACAACGAGACGTGAAATATTTATTTTGTCCTCTGTCAGGACCATAGGAAACCTGCCTTCAGTAGCACCACTGGAACATTATCTATTATGACACACACTTACTTACTTGCCTGTAATCCAGTCCAGATGACCTCCTTCCCCTCTGCAAAGGTGTGGGCTAAATGTCAGACAAAAGGCCCTGGAAGAGGGATAGGGTTATCATCCCCACACACACCACAGGAGTTGCAAGACCTCTACAATTTAACAAACTGGTATCAATGTTTTAACCTACAACTGAGAGCGCAAACTTTGAACTGGAATTCTGGTTTACCTACATCTTGTTTTTCTACTTTTATTTTGTAATAATAATGTTCATCTATGAGCATTAGTTCTAAAACTGTTTCACCATTGAGATATGGGAAAGAGGACATGATTTCTTAAGAAATTGTCACAGCTTCATCACGTGGTGAAGTTCACTCTCACTTCTTTTCTCTTTCCACAATGTCCTCTAACATTTGGAATAACACTTAGACATTGCTGGCACCAAGCCACCTAATCTAATATGGTTTCATTTGGTCTGGTCTCTAAACAATAGGCTGTCTCAAAGAAGACAGTGCCCTGTCACCATCTCTAAGTGCAGATTTATATCTGGTTACTGGTGTGTTTACACTGTAGCTAAAAAACCACAATGGAATATATACATACAATGGAATATTATTCAGTCTTAAAAAGAAAGTAAATCCTGATACATGCTACAATGTGTATGAAACTTGGAAACATTATGTAACTGAAATAAGCCAGAATCAAGATAAATACTGTATAATTCCACTTATATGTGGTACCTATAGAGCCAAATTCATAGAGACAGAAAGGAGAATTATGGTTGCCAAGGGCGGAGGGGAGGGGAGAATGAAGAGTTACTGTTTAATGGGTACACAGTTTCAACTTGGGATGGTGAAAAAGTTCTGGAGATGGATGGTGGTGATGGTTATACAACAATGTGAACGTGCTTATTAATGACACTGAATTATACACTTAAAGTGGTTAAAATGGTAAATCTATGTTATGTATATTTTACCACAACTTAAAAAAAAAAAAAATAGACCGAAGTGAACCATAATCCAACTCCCTTCACTTGTGAACTACACCCAAAATGATATACTAGACCCCTACAAATGAATATATAAAAGAAATAAATATTCCCCACAATAGTAACAGGCATCTTGTCAAAAGAGTTCATAGGAATGGGATCAGAGGGACCAAACAATCGAATATTTATCCCCATCCCCCACAAATGCACCAAGCACATAGCTTAGTGTTTTATCTTCAGCAGGTATTCAATAAAATACTTTTCATCCTGATAAAAACCAGAAATGATTTTAAGAAAAGTAATTTTAATCTCATAATTCTTTTCTACTCTTATTGTCTTTGCCTATTTCTTGTCTTTGTGTTAGGTTAGACTTTCCAAACCCACCATTCCCTGCCTGAGCAAAGACAAGGCACGAAGTATCCCAGTACCACTGCAAAGATGAATAACCAATAAACATAAATTCAAGAGAGAGTGAAGGGAGAAAAAAAAAACATCTTGTATGAACAGAGCAACAGACCAGGGAGGGTGCATCTTTCTAGAACAGATGTTGGCTCTGTCAAAAATCAGCCAACTGCTCATTTTCCAGTTTCATTTTAACGATGGTTGTGCCTCACTGACAGTCATATCTTTAGTTGCTCTCATCAGTGTTTTAAGATTTCACTTTCCAGGCAAAGTGACACATAAAACAAATTCAGAGGATAAGTTTTGGTGAAATACTGCTTGGATGTGAATCTTCCCCCTGCCCCCAACCCAATAATCTAAAACAAGATAGTACCAAACCAAACTGAAGCATTTCAAACTGCACTTTTCCTTATATATCTGATGCTCTAAGAAACTGCTCAATCAATCACCTGTCAGAAGTCTTTCAGATTTTTAACATATAATATGTTATTTCTATTACTAGCAAAATATTAAAAGCCCCTAATGATTTCCTGCATCTCCCATTTGCTCAAGTTTTGTTTTGTAATCATCAAGAATGGAGGCAGACTGTGAAAGTGGAAAAGGGGGAAAATGTAGTGGACTGCCTTCTGTTTTCATAGAAAACCTTACAATACTTGTTATTTCTTTAAACCATGCATATGTATAACTTTTGTTTTTAAAAGAATGTAAGTTTCCTGATGGCAGGGACCATGAGAGTCTTGTTCTATTAAAATCCCCAGTGCTCCCCCTGAAGCAGCTGTTCAAAAAGTATCTGTTGGGGGCTTCCCTGGTGGCGCAGTGATTGAGAGTCCGCCTGCCGATGCAGGGGACACGGGTTCGTGCCCCGGTCCAGGAAGATCCCACATGCCGTGGAGCGGCTGGGCCCGTGAGCCATGGCGTCCAGAGCCTGTGCTCCGCAACGGGAGAGGCCACAACAGTGAGAGGCCCGCGTACCGGGAAAAAAAAAAAAAGTATTTGTTGGGGCTTCCCTGGTGGTGCAGTGGTTGGGAGTCTGCCTGCCGATGCAGGGGACGCGGGTTCGTGCCCCGGTCTGGGAGGATCCCATGTGCCGCGGAGCGGCTGGGCCCGTGAGCCATGGCTGATGAGCCTGCGCGTCCGGAGCCCGTGCTCCTCAGTGGGAGAGGCCACAGCAGTGAGAGGCCTGCGCAGCGCAAAAAAAAAGTATTTGTTATTCAAGTAACTGAAGTCACCGTTCTTGAAGCTCTAAATGGCTCCTCATAAGGCACAGCATTAAGATCACAATGCTTGCGATGCCTCCAGGGACTGCAGGCAGGGTCTGGTCCCTGAAACACTCCTCTCCCTGACTCTTCCTCTAGTGCCTCTTTCAGGTGCTCACATGCACATTGTTCCTTCCTGCCTCAGGAAATTTGCACATGCTGTTCCTTCTACCTAAAAAAGCTCTTCACCACCATCACCTAGTTCTCTCCCATAAGTCGGTAGACTTCAGCTCAAATGTCACTTCCTCCAGGAGATCCTCCCTGTCTCCTGTCCCCCTCTCTTCACCAGCCTGATGGGGCCACGGTAGGCCTATCCCAGTATCCCCAAGGACCTTGTAGGTTATGTTAAGGCATTTACTCTTCTATCTAGAAAAGAACAGGGAGCCACCAAAGTGTTGCCAGCCAGGAAAGATAATATCCAATAAGCTGGTAGGTCTGGGGTTCAGAGAATTATGAACAGCAGCAAGCAGCTTACTTGGGACACAGATGACCTTTGCTCAACAAACAGTGGCCTCATCCTACCTCCCCAGGATACCTCCAGTAATGCCCTATGGTAGTGTTTTCCAGAATGGGGCATGACTATCACTGGGGGCTCTAGGGATAATTTTATTGGCATATAACTAAATATTTTTCAAAGATTAACGTATTTATTTCAATGGGGATTCAAAAATAAAACTTGCATTCTAAACCCATGGGAAAAAAAAAAGAATGTAGACAGAGCCATATTTTATCACTAACAGAGCAAAGCAAGAGTGGCCGTATTTTGGCAAGATGTCTTGTCACAGGTTCCTTTCTAAATGCCACATTTTTCTGCTACTCATGCTAATTTTATTTATTTTTAAATTTATTTATTTTTATTTATCTTTGGCTGCATTGGGTCTTCGCTGCTCCGCACAGGCTTTCTCTAGTTGCGGCGAGCAGGGGCTACTCTTCGCTGCGGTGCACAGGCTTCTCATTGCTACAGCTTCTCTTGTTGCAGAGCACGGGCCCCAGGCACGTGGGCTTCAGTAGTTGTGGCTCGTGGGCTCTAGAGCACAGGCTCAGTAGTTGTGGTGCACAGGCTTAGCTGCTCCACGGCATGTGGGATCTTCCAGGACCAGGGCTTGAACCTGTGTCCCCTGCACTGGCAGGCGGATTCTTAACCACTGCACCACCAGGGAAGCCTTATTCATGCTAATTTTAAAATTAACACAGGTTTACTTACAAGTTCACTGGTCTTTAGTTTTCATTCAATACTTTTTATTAATACATTCGGTAATAAGGCATAAATGAAAATGCAAAATAAATCACTGTTCATGTTTAAAGTTAATTAGTGCACACCACAGAGAAACAAAATTATTTTTGGATGTATTTTGAAATAAAAGGAATTTAAATGTAAATTCAAGCTCATTATTATTCCTATCAGCTGAAACTTGCTGATGTGAAGTAATAAAGTTGCAGTCAAATTTAACTGAAAAATGAACTTCACTTATTAATGGAGGATTGTGAGTATGCGTTACAGGTATATTTGACTTGGGGCTCTCTTTTCTTGGATTTGGTAAACTAATTCTTAAAAAGAAACATTTGCTAGAAAAGAGTTAAGTAAATGAAAATTCAATAGGACTGACTGCTCTTAACTAAATATTTATGACATAAATAATATATCTTAAAGGTCTATTAAATACAAGCATCATATCTAATCATAAAGCAGAAAGGGCACTGGGTGAAATTAAAAAGTGAACTAAACACTAACCTTTAAGGCAGTGGTCAGCAAACTTTTTCCATAAAGGGTCAGGTGGTCATATGTTGTTCGTCACAACTACTTAACTTTGGCACTGTGGCACAAAAGCAATCAGTGCATAAACAAATGAGGACAACTGTGTTCCAATAAAATTTTATTTAGAGACCCTGATATTTGAATTGCATATAATTTTTACATGTCATAAATTATTCTTCTTTTAATTTTTTTCAACCATTAAAAAAATATAAACACCATTCATAGTTTGAGGGCCATACAACAAAACAGGGGACAGGCCAAATTTGGTCCTTAGACCATAGCTTACAGGATCCTGCTCTGAGAGTTACAATTTCAAGTAAGGGGCAAAAAATATCCCCTTTGTCAATCAAAATCTTTTTCTTTTCTTCTGCCAAAGGAAGATTCTATAGAAATTTATAGATTTCTGATTTCTACAGAAAAAAGTTTTAGTTAGCCAATCCAGAAAAAGCTTCCTGAATGCTTGCCAGGCACAAAAGACATTGCTAAGCGCTGAGAGGCACGTGAATGGTGTCTGCACAAAGTAAGGAGAGGAGGGTAGGCACTGAGAGGTGAAAGCATGCCATAGACTGGGATGGTCCTTACCATTATGGAGGAGGTAACACCTGTACTGGACTTTGAAGAATGAGTAGGATTTGGATAGAACAAGATTGCAGTAAAAGAAAAACAGAGAGATAAGGACAAAACTTTAGGAAGTAGTCATACAAGGCAGTGAATTAAAAAAAAAAAAAAGTAGAACCAGAAAAAGGAAAAAACTGCCACTAAAGCCAAGAGAAGAGAACATTTGAAAGAGAAAAGGGCTTAAAACTCTCAATGTGGTTACTGGGCAAAAATTAAAGTAGGTTAAGGCACTGGACAAAAGGGGGCTACTGGTGCCTTTTTACAGTGCGGTTTCAGTGTAATGACAGAGCTGACAGATAGGTTTCATGGAATTAAATGGAATAGTTTGAAAAGGATGTTGGTGGGAAGAATGGCTTTAAAGAGAAATGGACTC
This sequence comes from Aethalodelphis obliquidens, assembly GCF_003676395.1. Taxonomy (NCBI): domain Eukaryota; kingdom Metazoa; phylum Chordata; class Mammalia; order Artiodactyla; family Delphinidae; genus Aethalodelphis; species Aethalodelphis obliquidens. The sequence goes on along the minus strand of NW_020837981.1, from coordinate 12,602,038 downwards.
TATTTTCTTAAATAAAACAAAACAAAAAACATTCTAGTGAAAGATGCAGCTACCTTATTAGTAGCTTGCTCAATATGAAACATCCTAATCAGGAAGTTGTTCCTTACCTAAAATTCTTATACCCCTTGAAATCAAATGGGCCAAATTTTGTAGTAAGATCAGGAATTAACAGAAGTTACATCTATCCTAAATGCTGGAACAAAACATAGGCATGACTTCAACAAACTTTTCTGGAAGATGGTTATTAAAAAAAAAAAAACCCACAACCATAACAAATGGTTAGTGTCCTATTCCCCTCCCAAGAGCATGTCTGTTTTTCCATCTTCTTTTATTTTTTATAATTTTTTACAATGATGTAGTTTCAGTCTTTCAGAAAAGTTACAAAAATAGTAAAGAGAATTCCTGGATACCTTTTTCCCTTCTTTCTTTTTTTTTTATAACCTACTTTAAGAAAAGCATTCTTTCACTGATTTCCTGGGTTTTGTTCTTTGTAATGTGGATACTGCCAACAAACTCTAGACATTCATTTTTAAAAGTGCTGGGGCCTTTTTAAAGTAGTTTAGTTCACGTTGTCCATGATTCACTCACAAGCTGTAGGAAAGAAAAGTGCAATATAGGCTCACTTAACAAAACTGTTTGGAATTCATTTGGCTTCTTTAATCTGTAGGTTGATGTCTTTCATTAGCTCTGGCCCATTCTCTCTTTCCTCTCCTTCTGGGACTCCAATTAAATGTATATTAGATCTTGTCACTCTATCCTGTATGTCTCTTTTTCTCTCATCTGTAATTTTTACCTTCCCCCTCTGCCCATGCAACATGTTGGATAATTTCTTGTTGACAATTTCCACTTCACTACTTCCCTCTGCAGCTCTATCTAATTTGCTAACTTGCTGCTAAACCCCATCCATTGAGCTCTTAAGTTCAGTTATTGCATTTTTACAGTTCTAGCATTTCTACTTGGTTCTTTTCAGAACTGCTACATCACTTTTTCTTTGCAATAGTTCCCAATTACCTGATAAAAAAGTTGTTTTAGCCTAAGTCTGATAATTCTAGTATTTCATGTCTTTATGAGTTCTGGATGTCTGTTCGCTTATGGTGAGTGGTTTCCTCATATGCCTAGTTATCTTCGTGTATTGGCTGTTTTGGGGGCAAAAGTTCCTTGGAAGAATATTTTTAGGCAGAGGGTGATAGAACTTTCTTCCAGAAAGGATTTTTCTTTACTATTGCCAAGTACCTGGGAACACTACCAGTCCAGAGGCTCTTTCATCCAAGTTCAAGACTCCAAGGTCTGTTTTCTCCTTTTAGAACCCTAACAGTTAATTTTTGCACTGCCTGAGGATCCTCTTTGTCAGATTTTCCCCTCATATTTTCTATCTCTCCACTTTGCCAGAGATTTCCTTAGCTTTATCTTCCAATCCTTAATTAATATATACATATGTGAGTATATATGTTATTTCTATGAACTCTCTTCTCACAGAAGCCTTTTCCACAACATCTTGCTTTTATTTTCCAAGTGAAATTCTCTAGAAAGTTGTACATTTGCTCCTCTAACAAGCTGCCTATTTTACATGATTGTCAAGAATGATGTGATTGCTTCCAATGCTGTGGATAAAAGCTCTTACAAAATATTAGTATGCCCAAGTGAAGTTAATAAATGTCAACAGTGTATAAGCATAAATAGCTTAAATAGAAAGTGACACCTGCTTAGTGATTTTACTTAAATTAAAATTTCAGGAATTCCCTGGCAGTCCAGTGGTTGGGACTCGGCACTTTCACTGCCGGGGCCCAGGTTCGATCCCCTGATCAGGGAACTAAGATCCCGCAAGCCGTGCAGTGCGGCCAAAAAAAAAAAAAATTCAAGTCATAGAAATATCAGGTAGTAAAAATGACACCATAGCTACGGTGGTAATGAGACATAGCAACTTTTTTCTACATTCAATTTGCTGTTATTCATAGTGATATAATAGTGCAATGGAACATTTAGTGATAGATTTTCAAGGAAAGGCTTTCTGCGAAAGGTGAGTTTTGAAAAAAAAAATTCTAAAGAAGAGCCATGTGACTAAGAAGTAATTTTCAAGAACAGTATGTAACGTGGCTTAATACTGAATTGGATAATAAAAAACACAATATTTTCATCCTTAGAAATAATATACTTTCTAAATGCTAGTCTTCCTCTGTAGTCATTAATATCTTTTAAAAAAAAATTACTACCGAGTTCTCAATCTAATCTCTCTTACCTTGAAAAAATAAATTCATCTTTTCAATATTCTTCTAATACTCTGAAACAAGTAATCATTGAAAACAAGCCTCTTCACTAAGAGTATTTAAGAACTTAATTGTGCCTTTGTTACCTTAGGACAAATAGACCACAGAGGTGGCCAGGGAAGGACATGTGAGGCACATTCTGCTTTTTGACCTTGGTAGTAGTTACAGTGTTCACTTTATGATTATTTGTTTAAAAGTACATATATGTTTTATGAACTTTTACCAAAGAGAATAAATAGTATGTATTTTTAAACAGCTTCCTTTATAGAAACTTCTCTAAGTAAAGAAAACTAAATAAAGCTCTCATTTAAATGCATTCATTCTAACTGTCCTTTTAAAGAACTTTAAGAGGCAGCAATGGAGCAAAGCAAAAATGAATGAAATACTTGAGTTACTCTCATTTACATCTTTCAAGAAAAGTCTCAATGTACCTAGCTAGATTTAAAACATATTTTCAGATAAAGTACTATTAAATATTAATATAGTTAAATACTGCCAATTCCCTCTTTCTGTAAATTTAAATATTCTTATATATATAAAAAAATTCATCTCTTTTTTTACTTGCTTTATATGTTCCAGGATTTTTTTTTAGCATCTTTATTGGAGTATAATTGCTTTACAATGTTGTGTTAATTTCTACTGTATAACAAAGTGAATCAGCTATGTATATACATATATCCCCATATTCCCTCCCTCTTGCGTCTCCCCCCCCACCCTCCTTATCCCACCCCTCTAGGTGGTCACAAAGCACCGAGATGATCTCCCAGTGCTATGCGACTGCGTTCCACTAGCTATCTATTTTACATTTGGTAGTGTATGTATGTCCATGCCACTCTCTCACTTCGTCCAGCTTACCCTTCCCCCCCGCCCGTGTCCTCAAGTCCATTCTCTATGTGTGCGTCTTTATTCCTGTCCTGCCCCTAGGTTCTTCAGAACCTTTTTTTTTTTAGATTCCATATATATGTGTTAGCATACAGTATTTGTTTTTCTCTTTCTGACTTACTTCACTCTGTATGACAGACTCTAGGTCCATCCACCTCACTACAAATAACTCAATTTCGTTTCTTTTTATGGCTGAGTAATATTCCATTGTATATATGTGCCACATCTTCTTTAACCATTCATCTGTCGATGGACACTTAGGTTGCTTCCATGTCCTGGCTATTGTAAATAGAGCTGCAATGAACATTGTGGTACATGACTCTTTTTGAATTATGGTTTTCTCGGGGTATATGCCCAGTAGTGGGATTGCTGGGTCATATGGTAGTTCTATTTTTAGTTTTTTAAGGAAACTCCATACTGCTCTCCATAGTGGCTGTATAAATGTACATTCCCACCAACAGTGCAAGAGAGTTCCCTTTTCTCCACACCCTCTCCAGCATTTATTGCTCGTAGATTTTTGATGATGGCCATTGTGACTGGTGTGAGGTGATACCTCATTTTAGTTTTGATTTGCATTTCTCTAATGATTAGTGATGTTGAGCATCCTTTCATGTGTTTGTTGGCAATCTGTATATCTTCTTTGGAGAAATGTCTATTTAGGTCTTCTGCCCATCTTTGGATTGGATTGTTTGTTTTTTTGATATTGAGCTGTAAGAGCTGCTTATAAATTTTAGAGATTAATCCTTTGTCAGTTGGTTCATTTGCAAATATTTTCTCCCATTCTGAGGGTTGTCTTTTCATCTTGTTTATGGTTTCCTTTGCTGTGCAAAAGCTTTTAAGTTTCATTATGTCCCATTTGTTTATTTTTATTTCCATTTCTCTAGGAGGTGGGTCAAAAAGGATCTTGCTGTGATTTATGTCAAAGAGTGTTCTTCCTATGTTTTCCTCTAAGAGTTTTATAGTTTCTGGCCTTACATTTAGGTCTTTAATCCATTTTGAGTTTATTTTTGTGTATGGTGTTAGGGAGTGTTCTAATTTCATTCTTCTACATGAAGCTGTCCAGTCTTCCCAGCATCACTTTGTTCCAGGATTTTTAAGTATCTAAAGAAATGGCACTTTCACAGTGTCCTTTGATTTTGGACCTACAGTACTGGCTATTCCTTCCCAAATATATTAATGTGCCTTTATTTGTACCAAATCATCTCTGGTGAGTACAACCTAGGGCTCTAATGTCTCCTCTTCACTTTGCAGTTAGAAGCTATGCTTTTAAATAGTTACTACTGTACCCCTATTCAATCTGCTGAGAGCACAGTCTTGGAATACTGATTCGATTGCGTAAGACCATTTCATAAGTCCCCCAAACAGACTGCCATTAAGACCACTTCTCTCTCCAGAAACTGGCAGTTAATGACCATTCTACTTTTAGCTAGTGAGGAAGCAGTTATTTCCTGCATTACATCTTTAGATCAGCATGATTTCTCCATTTACAAGTTTATCACTGCATTATAGACAAACAAACTACATCTTTGCTCCTATCTGTTAGATGAGAAATGGAAACCCTCTGACAGGACACTATCCTATTAATTTGGCCTAGGTCTTCTTCACTTGTATATCCTCCTTTCAGAGCTATCTGTCAGTCTTCCATAAAAAAATGCTACTACTAAATATATTCCTTTTCTGGTTTGAAAAACACGCGGAATGATTCTTTAGTTGTCAGTTCTTCTTTCAAAGTCTTTCTTAGGGTAAGAAAATTCTTATTTTAACTAGGGATAACCAGATACTAGTCTATAATAGCTGCAACAACTCTCAAAAGAGCTATACAAAAGAAAAATGCGGCTTCTACCTCCAAGAGTCGGAGTTTTCTTTTCTTATTAAGGCATCCGAAACACATAATACTACACCAAGCCAAAAGGACCAATTCTCTTCATGGAGTAGAATAGCAATTGGCTGTTACTCATTAAATTCTTACAGCAATGAGCAATGACTTGCATTCTCGTTTTGTTTCTCTTTGAATAGCAGATGAAGTTGATTTTTTTCCAAGCCTGCTTCCCATCACCAGCATTCCTGATCCTTGACCTATGTAGCTGTTAATATGCTGTACACATATGCTTGGGATCCTTAGCAATCAATGCAGTTAACCTTTCTGTTTATTCCAAGTCAGTTCCTATCTTGTTAATGAAAGTGATTTTTTTCCCTTTCTAAACATAATAATTATATCTGGTACAAAAACTATGTATAATCCATCAGTTTTTTAAATCTTTTTTTTTTTTTTGCAAGGGATTCAGGGGCCATGGGTTCTAATGTTGTAGTTGAGAAAGACTTGTCTTGTAATTCCAAAAAGTGGGCTGCTATAGCTACTTCATAAATACAGTTATTACTGCTTGTGTGTTTGGGGGGCTAGTTGTTGGATGCCACATTTTATCTTTATTCTCAAAGAAAAGTTAATTCCTTTGATTAAATGTAAGTGAAAGATTATATTTTCTGGAACTAATGATTAAAAAGTAATATACTGGGGGGACTTCCCTGGTGGCGCAGTGGTTAAGAATCTACCTGCCAATGCAGGGGACATGGGTTTGAGCCCTGGTCCGGGAAGATCCCACATGCTGCAGAGCAACTAAGCCTGTGTGCCACGACTACTGAGGCTGTGCTCTAGAGCCCACATGTCACAACTACTGAAGCCCACACGCCTAGAGCCCGTGCTGCACAACAAGAGAGGCCACTGCAATGAGAAGCCCGTGCACCAGAATGAAACCCAATGCAGCCAAAAATAAATAAATAAGTTTACAAAAAAAAAAGTAATATATTGGAAATTCTATCAAAAGATACTTTGTTACAACTACCTGTGCTCAAAGGTACTTCCCCTCCATTTCATAATTTGCCCCCATCATTTTATATGGTAATTACCTATTAACCAGCTGTATCTCTCAAAGACAGGAAGCTCCTGGAAGGTAAGGACTGTATCATAATGACTTTTATCTATAGGGCACATAGTCTGACAGATGGTGTACAGTCAATAAGTATTTCTGTTGGTGTTAGTATTATATTCAACTCAAAAGTCTAATTCTTAATTAGCCAGTTTTAGACTAACTGGCACACCCATTGCCTCAACATTTATGTCTAGTCAGATATTTTCACAATTCAGATAGGCCCAGTTTCAAATATCTACTGATTTCTACCTAAACACTGAGCATCTTTATGGAAGAGAGTAGAGACATTGCTAACTTGTGAGCTTTGAATCTCTTTGTTCTGATTCAGACTCTGCTACTATCTAGCATTAACCTTTGGCAAAACATTTTAACCATATTGGATCTCACACCCTTAGAGAGTAAAATGAGGAACTGGATTAAATAGTTTCCAAGTACCTAGCTGGGCCCAGCTCTAAAATTCCAATTAGGCCTTAACAGTAAGGGTACAACTACTATAGCAAGCTTTCGTCAACACTAGAGGGAGCTACAGCCGTGTCATCACTGGGGTGGGTTAGGAAGATTTCCAAGCCAAGCATCTTTAAATGGAAAACTGACTTTCCAGAATGAGAGAAATTAAATATTCAATGAGAGATCCATACTGTTCATACAGCAACTTCTCAGGCTCCCTGCTGTTACCTCCCTCTTACAGATGTTAAAGCACCTCACACTCCACTTGCATCAACATACCTTTTGGGCTTTAATTCTAATTTCAAAGGAACCAAGTTGGCTTGAGTCATTCCAACAGATTTCTTTCCCCATCCGTCTAGTTTTTTTCTTAATCAAATTAACAATAACAAAAAAGTAAAGTAATTAATGCTATTATTTAAAAAGCCCCAGGAAATGAGCTAGAGGAGGAGAAAGATTCATACAATGAAGCTGTGGCCTGGGAAAATAAGTAAACTGCAACTGAATTCATTAGCAGCTTGCCACTCAAACCAAATCTACAATAGCTACTTTGAAGACAAGAAAATTACTCAAAGAGAGAAAAGGTATCAAGTAAAAGAAGGAATCAACAAAGCCCTGCAAAGCCCCTTCCCCACAAGGCAGGAATGCCTGCCTAAGTGAACGCTGTCATTGCTCTGTTAGGCTCTGCAGTGAGGAGCTTGCAGCTGCTGAACAGTGATGTCATTAATTATACGCAATGAGGTCATATTAGGCATTTGGCAACAAAACTGTCAAGGGATAAGATAAGGGAATGGAGGAAGGAAGGAAAAAGAAAAAACATTTTTAAAGCTAGAGCTTATTCTGAAGTTATTATATACATACTCTCCCTCCCAGCTCCAAAAAACACCCATGGCCTTGAAAATGTATGACCTACATCATTATAGAACAAGTAAAATGAAGAATCAAAAACCTCTCCTTTGGTATCAACTTATGTTTCTCTTTGCACAGAGGCACAATGGTATGTTAACCTGATAGAGAGAGCATAAACTGTGGATGTTACAGAATGTGGTCTGTGGTAGAAAGATAAATGCAATCCTAAAGAACCCCTTTTATTTGAATTTCATAGGTTAATTTAACGCTCAGAAGCAAATCCTCAACAGTCAGAAATGGACCACCGAGCTTTTAGTACATGGGCTGTTCCTGAGTAAAAATAGATTATACAGGAACTTTGGAGAGCGACTTTGTGGGTGAAGAGAAAAATCTACTAGAACAAGACAAACTATTCTTTTTCACTTAAAAAAATGCACACTCAGTCCTCCAGAGGTAAAATACAGAGCAAGACTCACAAGGTTAAAATCAACTTATTCCTATGGATCCAAATAGTCACTATACTTGTTTCTTAAATCATCAGTTTCAAGTACTCTAAGAGATACCAACAGCCTTTTAACAAGTCAAAAAAGATTTCTCTTTTAGGACAATGAAAAACAATTTTAACAGTCCTTTCAATCAATAATCCTCATGGGAAATATGAGAAAAATATACTTTACTGTTAAAAGGAGAACCACTTATTGTCCTCCCTTATTTTAGGACACATGCCAAAGGTTTCCAATTCACTCTGCTTCATACTGACCTTCAAAATGTTTCGGCCATCAAATGATTCTCTTTCCTTGAAGGCATATTTGCCATCTGTTGTGTAGAGGTTGTACCTGCCTTCAGCTGTAAATATTCCAAAGACAATGTTAGAAGAGAAGCCTGGGTTATGTATCTGTTTTCTCTTGGACTTCTACAGGGACAACTAGCAAGATCTTCATGTACTACCTGGAAAGTGACATAATATGGAGGGAAATACATCAGGCTATGAGTCAGGAGACCCAGCATCTAGTCTCAGCTCTGTCATCAACTGATATATATTTATTCATTGAACAATGTCCAAGTACTCACTGTATATAAACTACATAACTAACCATATTCTTAGGCAGTTTATGTCTCCTCTATGGACCTCAGTTCCTCATTTACAAAGTTAGAGGTTAAGACAAGGTGATTTCCAAAGGTTCCTTGTAGTCTAAAACCCCGAGATTTTATATAAGCTGCATGCATTTCTAAATACATAAAAATATACAGAAGTTCACACATTAACTAGTCAAAAATGCTGGCAACTATGCTTTGGGTTGATTTAAGGACTTCCCCCTGAATGAGAAAAACCTCTTCAGTTGCAATCAAAGGTATCCTGACATTCTACACAGAAATTTGCAAATCTATGACCTTAGCCTCATCAAAGCTGTATTCTAACTCCTTGCATTAATTTAGCTTGCTTATCCCAAAAGATGTCCTTCAAATGCAGCAGAAAAAAGGATATCAAAGGAAAGGGATAACTGGCAAGTAAAAGCAAAACAATGTATTCTATAGCCTTTTCAAGAGAAAAACACAAGACAGAGAAGAATCCAGGGTATATAAAATTCAAAGCATCTTCAAAAATTATTTATCAGAATATTTTCTGAAATATCAACCCTTTCCTGCCCATCAACAGACACTCAAAAATATTTGTATTTCTACTTTTGAGTATATTCTTTTATTGTATGGAGATTCTTTGATTGTATGGAGATTACCATGTCAGAACTGATAAAATACATCCAAAGTGCTAACTCCATGAACATAATATATTTTAGCTAGCCCACTGGAATTATACCTGGGTAACTACAGGACTATTTTTCTAATGAGAACTATTCTCTTAATCCAAGATCCCAATCCCATGCATATTTCACAACTTAAAAATAGGTTCCTTGTTAAAAGGAGATGTGAAAATTTAAAGTAAATTCATACTAAGTAAATGTCAATAAAAAAGCAGTAATGAAATCTGAAGATTAAAATGTTTAATGACAGGTGCATAATCTATAAGTAGCACTAGCCATAAGGGGAATGTAAATCAAAGTCACAATGAGACACCACTTCACACCCCAAATGATGGCAATAATAAAAAAGTAATAACAAGTGCAGATAAAGATGTAGAGGAATTGAGACCCTCATATACTGTCGTCCCCCCTTATTCATGGTTTTGCTTTCCATGGTTTCAGTTACCCATGGTCAACCGAGGTCCAAAAATATTAAATGGAAAATTCCAGAAATAAACAATTCCTAAGTTTTGAATTGTGCACCATTTTGAGTAGCGTGATCTGTCCCACCCAGAAAGTGTCATCTCTTTGTCCAGCGTATCTCACCCTCTCTGTTATCAGATTGACTGTCAAGGTATTGCAGTGCTTGTATTCAAGTCACCCTTATTTTACTTAATAATGGCCCCAAAGGCAAGAATAATGATGCCAGCAATTCGGATATGCCAAAGAAAAGCCATAAAGTGCTTCCTTTCAGTGAAATGGTGAAAGTTCTTGACTTAATAAGGAAAGAAAAAGATCATATGCTGAGGTTTGCTAATATCTACATTAAGAACAAATCTTCTATCCGCGAAATTAGGAAGAAGGAAAAAGAGATTTGTACTAGCTTTGCTGTCACACCTCAAAAACTGCAAAAGTTACGGTCACAGTGCATGGTAAGTGCTTAGTGAAAATGGAAAAGGCACTAAATTTGTACAATAAAAAATTTTGAGAGAGACAGACAGCACTCACATACTTTTAATTACAGTATATCGTTTAATTCTTCTATTTTATTATTAGTTGTTAATCTCTTACTGCACCTAATTTATAAATTAAACTTTATCATAGGTATGTATGCATAGGAAAAATACAGAATGTGGTATGTAGTTTCAGGCATCCACTGGGGATCTTGGAACGTATCTCCCGCGGATAAGGGGGAACTACTGTACTGCTTGTGGGAATGTAAAATGGTGCAGCCACTCTGGAAAACAGTCTGGCAGTTCCTCAAAAAGTTAAACATACTGATATCATGATGCAGCAATTTCACACTTAAGTATATACCTAATAGAAATGAAAACATATGCCCACACAAAAACACATACATAAATGTTCACAGCAGCATTATTCATAATAGCCAAAAAGTGGAAACAACAGAAATGTCCATCAGCTGATGAATGGATAAATAAAATGTGTTATGTCCATACAATGGATTATTATTTGGTAATAAAAAGGAATGACATTTGATACATGCTATAACATGGATGAACCTTATAAACATTACGCTAAGTGAAAGAAGTCAGTCACAGAAGATCACACATTGCATGATTCTATTTATATGAAATATGCAAAAAAGGCAAATTCATTGGACAAAAATTAGACTGGTGGTGCCTAAGGACTGAAGAGTAAGGGAAAAATGGGGAGTCACTGCCAATAATTATGGAGTTTCTTTTTGGGGTGATGAAAATATTCTAAAATTTACTGTGGTAATGGTTACATTACTCACTATACTTTAAATAGGTGAATTATATGGTATATGAATTACATCTCACTAAAGCTGTTATATTTAAAATATATGTCAACAGGAAAGGATAACTAGACTGTGAACACAGAACATTTTCTTTCATGAAGCTCTGGTGCCAACCGAATATACATCTGGATCCACACAATTTAAAAGATACAGATTCCTATATAATTCAACTCTTTTATGTTAAGAGGTTAGTTAATAATGGGGTATGGTATAGTTGTAAGAGCTCTGAACTAAGATTTAAGGACTAGGACAGATGCAGAATGTATTACTGATAGTATCACATGTCTAATAAAATACTGCACTGTCCAAAACAGTAGCCACTAGCCACATGTGATTATTTAAATTTCTTTTTTTTTGGCCATGCCATGCTGCATACAGTATCTTAGTTCCCTGACCAGGGATCGAACCTGTGCCCCCTGCATTGTGAGCTCGAAGTCTTAACCACTGGACCTCCAGGGAAGTACTTATTTAAATTTAAATTAATTAAAAGTTCACTTTCTCAGTCTCACTAGCCAGCCATCTTCAAGTACTCAATAACCACATGTGGATAGTGGCTACCATACTGAATTTCACAGATATGGAATATTTCTATCATCATATAAAGTCCTATTGGATGGTGCTAGATACAGTGTAACTTCTGAACCAATGAATTAGAGCAGGAGTCCCCAAACTCTTTGGCACCAGGGACTGGTTTCATGGAAGACAATTTTTCCACAGACCAGGGTGGAGGGAATGGTTTAGGCAGTAATGAGACCAATGGGGAGCGGCAGATGAAGCTTCCCTTGCTTGCCCGCCACTCACCTCCTGCTTTGCGCCCTGGGGGTTGGGGACCCCTGAATTAGAGTGTACCTTATTTTTAATTAATTAATTAATTAACTTGGCTGTGCCGGGTCTTAGTTGCAGCACACAGGATCTTAGTTGCGGCATACATGAAGGATCTAGTTCCCTGACCAGGGATCGAACCCGGGCCCCCTGCATTGAGAGCACAGAGTCTTAACCGCTGGACCACCAGGGAAGTCCCTAGAGCGTACGTTAGAGTTCTGAACCTCTGTCTTTACGTGATGATGTTAAAATGTACACCACCTCAGGGGATCTAACAGTGTTTTCCAAGATTAAAACTGACTGACTGGGGTTCCCCTGGTGGCGCAGTGGTTAAGAATCCACCTGCCAATGCAGGGGACACGGGTTCAAGTCCTGGTCCGGGAAGACCCCACATGCTGTGGAGCAACTAAGCCCGTGTGCCACAACCACTGAGCCCGCGTGCCACGACTACTGAAGCCCGTGTGCCTAGAGCCCGTGCACTGCAACGAAGAGTAGCCCCCGCTCGGCACAACTAGAGAAAGCCTGCGCGCAGCAACGAAGACCCAACGCAGCCAAAAATAAATTAATTAAAATAAATAAATTTTAAAAACTGTCCAGAACAAAATAAATACCACAAACTCCTTTAAATGTTCCCATTAGATAACTTACATTATAATTTATATCAAATATTCCATAAAAAATTTTTTTTCTGGAATTCCAAATGGTCTTCTGCAATACCACTATCCAAATGAAAGAAATATATTCCATCAGAACAAGAATAAGTAGAGAGCTTCGGATTCTACTAACTACCCAGAGTCCATAGGCTTTGACTGAGTCATTTGAATGTTTTTTGATCTCAGTGCTCTGAAAGGTAAAACACTGATTTATTTAGAAAAGTCTTAAAGAAAATACAATGTAGCATCATAAAACAGTTAACACTAGAACTAAGAATTGGATTAGCTACATATCTCTTAGTCCAACAATGGCGCTAACCAAACCAAACAACTTATAGTTGAGTTCTCTGGTATATATCTGAAGAAATGAAAAGATGTACTTTGGTAAAAAGGGACACAAAAACTGTCCTAAACTATAAATCTATAAATAGTTCATGGGTTCTGATGGAGTCCTGATGTAGTCCTCTTCCAACGTAGACTTTCTAAAACCAAGGTCAGGGTCCTAACAAATATAATAAAACCTGAATATGGAGTTTTGGTGCTGGTATATTTTAAACAACAGGGCTTTGAAGAAGCAGCTGCACATAACTTGAATTTGTAGCTCCTGATCAGATAGATGCTGAATGTGTGCTAGACAGCTTTGACTTGGTGGGTGAGGATGGGAAGAAAAATAATCCTTATTAAAATGTAGATTATTATCTCAAATAAAGGGTTAAAACAGGCATTTTTATATGAAGGTTTAGATTCATGAGGGAAAAAAACATTACTCTAACACAAGGTTTTTCAACCTTGGTGCTACTGACATTTTGGGCTGAATAATTCTTTGTTATGAGGGGTTGTCCTGTGCATTGCAGAGGGTTAAGCAGAACCCCTGACCTCTACCCATTAGATGCCAGTAGCAACTCACTCCCAGCCCCCTAACTGTGACAACCAAAAATGTCTTCAGACAATCCAAATGTCCTCTGGGGGTAAAACTGCCTCTAGTTGAGAATCACTGCTCTAACATTTACCTTTACTAGTTAATCTTCTTTCTTGTTTTATAAAAAAAAGAAAAAGCTGCCATGTATTTCATGGGACATACCTACACTAAAACAATTATTCATTTTCCACCTGAAATTTACTTGGGCATCCTGTATGTTTATTTGCTATATCTGGCAACCCTATGTGCGACAGAAATAAAAGATTTGGAATGCTACAGTCCCATGCTAGATATGTCCCTGCCCCCTTCCACTGCGCTCATCAAAACAAGCTAATGGATCTAAAACAGAAGATGTAGCAGAGATTCTTTTTTTTTTTTTTTTTTTTTTTTTGCGGTACGCGGACCTCTCACTGTTGTGGCCTCTCCCTCTCCCGTTGCGGAGCACAGGCTCCGGACGCGCAGGCTCAGAGGCCCTGGCTCACGGGCCTAGCTGCTACGCGGCATGTGGGATCTTCCCGGACCGGGGCATGAACCCGTGTCCCCTGCATCGGCAGGCGGACTCTCAACCACTGCGCCACCAGGGAAGCCCAGCAGAGATTCTTTGATAGCCCATTCTCTTCAAACCCCAGGGACATCATTAGGCCTTGTTGATCACAAACTGTGCTGTGGTTCTATGAAGCACTTACCATTGGGGTCTTTCCTGAATAGAGTATTCATGACTGTAGCATGGAGTTTCACACTATTCCACTCTTTCACTATTAGTCCAGATGCCTGAAAACGTTCCAGTACTCGATCAACCAATTCCTGCAGCCTGGAGAAATTGAAGAAAGAAGTACAGAAATCTCAGTAAACTCCTGAACCCTGATTACTAATTCACATTTATGAAGCATCTACTCTGAGCCAGTCACCGTACAAGGCCCTCAAAAGAAGAGGAAGTAAATAAGGCTGCAGTCCCCACCATCATGAAGCACACAGCTTTGTGTGGACAAGACACCTGGAAACAACTGCACAACATCATGGTGAGTGTAAGGGAGTGATCAACTATACTTGGAGGGGCCAGGTTTTCACAGGAGGTTTAAGCATGGCCTTGAAGGAAGATGGAAGTTTATGATCTTGGAAATCTTACACAAGAAGCCAGGCTCAGCAGAGAGCTGTCTAAAAGAAAGTGCTTTATTGGTTCATCCAGTCACAGAACCAAAAGCTAGTTGATGTGTTTCGGCCAGGATCAAATGAGGTCTGGCATGACTCTCAGACATTTGCTCATTGGGAAGGAGCATGCACTGTGAAAATCCCAGCAGCCCTGGCCACTACATCAGTGTTCACTAAGGCAGAAGTGTAGTACCAATGAAGACAACTATAGGAAAATCCACAGGCCACATAACTGATGTCTCCAAATGGACTCCAGCTGGCTCTAAGCACTAACGGTTCTGCAGCGGGTGAGTTCTATCTTGATGATGGCTGTTCATTCCAATACCTCCACCAGAAACAATTCTTGCACAGGAAGTTTTCACTCTGTTCAGGTGTTTTGATCAACAGCTTAAAGAACTCTCTTTAACATTTCTTGTAAGGCTGGTCTAGTGGCAATGAACTCCTTCAGTTTTTGTTTGTCTGAAAAACTCTTTATCTCCCCTTCAATTCTGAAGAACTTTGCCAGTTGCGCCACTGAGAGGGGGTCATTATCCCATCGAGGATGTGGTGGAGCAGATCTTGGCCCTAGGCCTCAGAAAGCAGCCATCTTCTGTGACCACTCACTCATCTGATGGTGAAGTTCAGCCTGTGGCTTTTACACAGTGTGACCAGATGTCCAACCTGAGCCTGCAGTTCTCACTGAACATGGGTGCTGATGTGGAGGTCTGCATCAAATGACAGAGCAGTGCACCTGATGAGCGCAGGGAGCAGCCTGTTCCTTTCAACCTTTCCCTTGGCTTTTTTTGAGATTTGTGCTGCATGCTAATTGACTTCCCCACCTCAAAATCTTTCATTCGTCGCCAGTGTACTAATGAACAATAGATTTCACATTTTTTAAGATTTTACATTTTAGATGTACGTACTAGTAATACTCTTTGTGCCACATACCATTTCTTTTCCCAGATGCAAGTGGCCCTGAGAAATCTGTAGAGTTTGTGAATCTTCCACTGCTTCTTGGGCCATGGCTTGCGGTAAAACACTGTAGCCCAGTGAGCAGCTTCTCCTTGAGCAGGGCTGGATGGGTCTGTTTTATGTGAGATGTGCGCCAAACCCACCTTGCGTGGCCCATTTGTGGGAGTTTTCCTGAGGCCACAGGGCAGTCTCTCTGGTTGCAGCAGCTGAGTTGCTCAATGCCTGTCTCCACACGGATAGAACAGCCTCTGGTACCCCTACCCCCCAGTTATCTTTCACCCATTTAGACATGGTCAAAACAACCCTTTTCCGCTTGCACTCATACGCTGCAGCAAGAGGGAGTTATCTTCCCCTAGAGATTGAGTGAGAAGCACAAAGGATTCTTTTCCCTTTCATGTTTTTCAGGCTCCAAAGTTCCAAATTAATCTTCTTATAATTCTAACTTCTCTATCTTAATTGTTTTTATTTTGTCTACTAACCAAAGAATATTTAAACATGAGTAAGCTATAATTTTTTTATTTTTTGGCCACATGGCATGTGGGATCTTCATTCCCAGACCAGGGATCGATCCCGTGCCCCCTGTAGTGGAAGCATGGAGTCTTCACCACTGGACCGCCAGGGAAGTACCAAGTAAGCTATAATTAATAATAATAAAATAAATACCCATACCCTCACCACTGACCTCCAGAAACAGAACACAGGGCTGGGACTATAATGATCAGACCATGGGAAGCCACGGAAGTCTTTTAAAAGGGAATGATGTGGTCAGCTACCCATTTGTGAAGCTGACTCTGTGGCACAGTGGAAAATGCTTTAGAAGGGGAAAGAGACCAGCGGTACTGAGGTCAGTTATGTGGTACTAATAGTACTAATAGTAGAAATAATAACAAACACGATGTGTCACACACTATTCTAAGCACTTTGTATCTGTTAAATCATTTAATCTTCACGATAAATTATTATCCCTACCTTACCAATGAGGAAACTGAGGCACAGAGAAGTTATAAAACTTGACTAAAGTCACACAACTAATAAGTGATAGATTCAAAATGAGAACCCATGCAGTCTGGCTTCAGAGGACAAATTTTAAGGACCATGCTATAAAGTAGAAAGGGATGAAGATCTAAACTATGACAGGGGCAGTGAGAACCGAGACAAGGGAATGGATTCAAAAGAGCTTGTGAGAGAGAAGTTGGGGCCCTCAGATACGACAGTGTTATAGCAGAGGAAGCAGCTGAGAGCTACTCCCACGAGTTCACCTTAAATGAGCAGATGGGTCACTGACCAAGGTGGGGAGTGGTGGAGAGGGTTAATAGTGTGTATACTTTTTCACGTGTGGCACCGGATTTCAAGTGCGACATGTCCAGGAGACAGATGGAAATAACAAGCCTGAAGCTCAAGAGAAAAATCTGGGCAAAAGACACAGATCTGGGAGTTATCAGTGCAAAAAAAGTAGTTAAAAGCATGGGACAGATGCAGTCACAGGGTGAGGGGGAATCAGAGCAAGCAAGAAGAGAGCTAAGGACGGAGCCTTTATGGGACACTCGTATGTAAGGGGCAGAGAAGGAACCAGTAAGGACAATCGATAAGGATGAGGAACAAGAAAAGGAAAACTTCAGGAAGGCTGAAAAGAGAATTACAAGGGGTGTGAAAAGAGGAATAATCAGTATAGTACAATGCTATAAAAAGTAAAGTATGAAAAGGAGCAAAAAATGCTTACTTATTTCTTACAGTCAGAACATTATTAGAGATCTTTGCCAGAGCAGTTTCGCTGGCACACTGGCGAAGGAAGCCTTATTGCAGAGGACCAAGGGAGAGGCCAGACAGACGGGAAGGGGATACATGCACATAAACTCAAGAAACTTGCAAGGAAGGGAAGAAACTAATTGCCTCGGTAATTAGATATAGAATTGAAGGCAGGTTGTTTGTGTTTATTTTCAAGGAAGAGAAAGAGTTGAAAATGCTTACTGACAACAAGAAACTATCCAGCAGAGAAGGAAGATGAAACCTTAGGAAACAGAGGGGATCAACAGAACAAGATCTCAAAGGAGACAGGAAGGGCTGGTGTGGGAATGGGAATCATACAAAAGATGAGCAGAACACGTCCCTGCTCTTGAGCAGCTTACATTCTGGTGGAAGGAGACAGATAGCAAACAAATATACATATACGACATCAGGTGGTGCTAAGCACCATGAAGAAAACAAAATGGAAGAGAGGGAGGAGAAAGGGATTGAGGGTAAGTGTACTATTTTAGACATGGTGATCAGGTAAGGCTTCCCTGATAAAGTGACACTTGAGCAGAGACCTAAGGGAACAGCATTCCAGAGAAAGGGAACAGCAAATACAGTCATCTGAGGCAGCCTGCTTGTGGCATGACGGAGGAACAGTAAGAAGCCAGTGTATGGAATGAAACTGTGGGGAGAGGTGATGAGGTGGGAGAGGAAGGAGGACCAGGTCACAGGGGCTTACATAAGGTTCTTAGGCCCCTGTAATAACTTTGTCTTCTACTGAGTGAGGTGGCGAGCTTCTGGAGGGTTTTCAGCAGAAGAATGACATGATCCAACTGACATTTTAAAAGGAAAACTCTGGCTGCCGTGTGGAGGACACACAGTGGTAGAGGCAAGAACGGAAGCAGGAAGGCAGCTGAGAGGCTGTCGCAACACCCCAGCTGGTGGGCGTGGCAGCAGTGGAGGTGGTGAGGAGGGCGGTGGCTTTGCTAATATACTGCAGTCAGGAGTTGAAAGTGATTCTAAAAGAATTTTTGTCCTGAACAACTGAAAGAGTGAATATCAAAGAATACACTGCACTCCAGGTTCATGAAAAATTCTGTGGAGAGGGAAGAGCAGCAATGAAGTGGAGGCAGGCTGAAGCCAGATTGTGAAGCTTCCTGTGTGTCAGGCAGGGCTGTAGTCTTATTTGGTAGACCTAGGAAAGCAAGACGGGGTTGTAAGAAGCAAGATATGCAGGGGAAAACTAAAGCCTTGGAAGCCAGTTAAGAGAGATGCTGTGCTTCCTTGCATAGTTATCTTAATTTTTTTTCTGATTACAAAAATAATACATGTTTGTTATAGAAAAAATGGAAAATGCAGAAAACGACAAAAAGGAAAACAACCTTACCATCCATAGATAAGCACTTAATTTTGGGTTAAATAATTTTTAAGTCTTTTACTACAGATAGATAAACATCAATTTAAAAAAGACAGAATATTGGGCTTCCCTGGTGGTGCAGTGGTTGAGAGTCCACCTGCTAATGCAGGGGACACGGGTGCATGCCCCGGTCCGAGAAGATCCCATATGCTGCGGAGTGGCTGGGCCCGTGAGCCATGGCCGCTGAGCCTGCGCCTCTGGAGCCTGTGCTCCGCAACGGGAGAGGCCACAACAGTGAGAGGCCCGCGTACCGCAAAAAAAAAAAAAAAAAAAGACAATATTTTTCTATAACCTGCTTATTTCACTTAATATACCCTGAATATTTTCCCATGACATAAAATATTTTTCTCAAGTATTTAACCGAGCAATGAGAAGGGCTAACCAATAAGATATTAGTAAGGATGGAGAAAGAGGACTGATTCAAGAAAACGACTTTGTTCCTACATTCCTAAGAGAAAAATAAAATACATTCACAATGCACGTAACTCTGATTTTGCAGTTTAACTTACTTAATTGTGCATGTGGATCTCCAAGCCAAGACCTACACTATTGGGTCTAAAGTTTCTGATTAACACCATCTCATAAAGTTTAAAATATTTTAAAATATTACAACATAACTTAGGTCTAAACATAACCAAGCACTGCAAAATGCACCTCAATTTCAAATCACAATAGAATGATGCCTCTCTCCTATCAAAGAAAAAGAAGTGCAGACTTCCCTGGTGGCGCAGTGGTTAAGAATCCGCCTGCCAATGCAGGGGACACGGGTTCGATCCCTGGTCCGGGAAGATCCCACATGCTGCAGAGCAGCTAAGCCCGTGAGCCACAACTACTGAGCCTGCACTCTAGAGCCCATGAGCCACAACTACTGAAGCCCGTGCACCTAGAGCCCATGCTCTGCAACAAGAGAAGCCACGGCAATGAGAAGCCCGCGCACCACAACAAAGAGTGGCCCCTGCTCGCTGCAACTAGAGAAAGCCCGCACACAGCAACAAAGACCCAACACAGCCAAAAATAAATAAATAAGTAAATAAATAAAAAATAAAAGTAAGAAAAAGAAGTGGACAGGGAGCTCAGCTGTAGAGAAACGGAGCATGTAATACTACAGGAAGGAAATTAAATTGACTAAATGAAAGAGTCCAGTTTCCAGCTTTGTCTTTCTGGCAAATTAAGATTTCTCCCTCAGAACTCTGAAGAGATTAAAGTCCTTTAAAATGTTCTAGTCTAACCTGCTCACTTTACACAAAAGGAAACGAAGCACAGACAGGCTGAGTTGCTCAGTCAGGGCAGAGGGATGGGAATCTAAGTCTCCTGGCAGCCAGTTCTGCTCTGCTATCAATTTATTGTGCACTTCCACGAAGCCAGCTCTTCATGTTATTCACCGCCTTACCCTGGCACCCAAGTTAATACCTAATTGACATATCATCAGTGCTCAGTGAATAGCTGTTGCAGGTATGTATGCATGAATTCATAAATGACAAATCTTTGGGGTTCTATTAAGACAACTTAAGGGTGCTTAGAAACAATCACTAAATTTCAGGCTGCTGTCATGGATACTACATCTGACAATATGTCAGTATATTTCTAACATTATAGTCTTTGAATTCTTACTTCACTGATCCTTCCCCGGTTGACTATGAATGAGTCACAAAGCTTCTCTATACCTTTGCATCCTCATAAGTGAATTAAAAATAATATAGGGTTGCTATGAGAAAAATAATAAATTACTCTTAAGCAGCTTTATCATTTAGATAGTGCTTTGTGTTTGAAAACAGAAGCCAATTATTAATGCCTTGAATCTGAGCTCTTAGTTTAAAGGCCTGTAAGTGCTACAAAGCTCAAGCATTCCAGAGCCATCTTTATGGATGTGGAGTTGTACTGCAGAATGATCACTGACTCCCTAGAAAGTGCAAATTCCAGATTTTTCTTTGATTTTTTCCCCCAAATTTAATTCAGCTCTATCCAATTAACATTTCTTGAGTTCTTACTGTATACAGGCACCATGCTAGTCACTAAAAGAATTTAAAACTAAGCAAACATAGCTCTTGTCATTAAGAAGCTTACAATCTATTAAAATAACTATAAAGAGGACTTTGGTAATGACACAAGGAATACAAGGTGCTTTGGTAATTTAAATGTGGAAGACGTTACAGCTGGGTTGAGACCAGAATAGGTTACCAAGAGGATGGGCTTAGGACAGGAAGCTAACTGTACTCAATTCATCTTTGTAAATCAGCTGAAAAAATAAATGACTTAAGTAAACAAACATTCACTGAACATCAACTATGAGTCATGAATTATAAAAGCCACTGGATACACAACGCTGAATAAGACACTCCCTGCCCCCAAGAATCTTAAAGTCTACTTGAGAAAAAAGAAGGAAAGATAGCAAGAAGGAATGACAGCACTTGGACAAAAAGA
The DNA here is from genome assembly GCF_003676395.1 of Aethalodelphis obliquidens. Lineage (NCBI taxonomy): Eukaryota > Metazoa > Chordata > Mammalia > Artiodactyla > Delphinidae > Aethalodelphis > Aethalodelphis obliquidens. The sequence continues at coordinate 12,581,087 of NW_020837981.1, read as the reverse complement.
GATGAGGAGTAACATGAAAGAAATTTTAGTCACAAGAAACAACATTAACAAAGACACAAAGGATCATCAAGCAGTGAAGCGGGCTAGGGCTTGGGGCAAGTCCAAGATAAGTGGAAGATCAAGTTGAAATATTGTTGGTTTCATCCTGGAAGATACTGACTGCTAGACTGAGGAATACGAACTAATTCAAAGGATGATGTGAAATGATGGGAGATTTTTAAGCAAGGGGAAGTCCTACTGTATATAAGCTATGGCTTAGAAAGGCTGATGTAGGAGTAGATCATAGGATCTATAGACACTGACATAAAAGTAATGTCTAGGTTATGTTTTATGAAAAGAACAAACTATAGAACAATATGAATAATGTGATCCAGTTTGTATAAAACAATATGCACGGACAGTGACTCTCAGCAGTATTTGCTCTGCTTACAATCTATTGGGGAGGAACACAGGGAGAGTCAGAGCAGGGGGAAAGGGAGCCATTTAATTTTCACTTTACCCATCTGGAAGGCTTTAATTTTATGAGAGAAAACAATATATAAAGAAGCAGCTCAGCTATGAAAGGAAGAAGGCTAACTGGAAGATGGTGCAGTGATGTTGAGCTGCACAGTTGTAGACTCTAACTACATCTCTCTCATCTTCCTTTCACCAAACTTCTCAAAAGAGTGGTCTGTCTCCAATTATTCTTAATCTCCTCTTTTTTTTTTTTCTTTTTTTTTTTTTTGCTGTACTTGGGCCTCTCACTGTTGTGGCCTCTCCCGTTGTGGAGCACAAGCTCCGGACACGCAGGCTCAGCGGCCATGGCTCACAGGCCCAGCCGCTCTGTGGCATGTGGGATCTTCCCAGACCGGGGCACGAACCCATGTCCCCTGCATCGGCAGGCGGACTCTCAACCACTGCACCACCAGGGAAGCCCCTTAATCTCCTCTTTTTGCCCCACTATGAGCATACGCTTTACAGTCAAACACAGCTAGGTCAAACCATAATTCTACCACTTACATGTACATACTGATTACTACTGACCTTCATGTGACAAAGTATATCAAGTGTATCTGAAAAACTGTAACACGTGCCTGCTTTACGAACATTGTTTTTATTTTTAAAAAATCTTACAGATAAGCTAAAAGAAAAAAAATTACTTATTATCCAAAAATAACCACTGATAAGATGATTATATATTCAGACTAACTGGTTTATTTCTCTCTTGCTCTCTCTTCCCACTTTTGAGGGGAAAAAAGTAAATGTATATTTACAAATTGTTCTGTAATCTGTTTTTATCACATAATACTCTATATAGTAAATAAGACAAAACCCCTGCCTCCAAGAATCTTAGAGTCTATTTGAGAAAAAGAAGGATAACAAGAAGGAAAGACAGCATTTGGACACGAAAAAGTTATTTCACTTTTGTTCTTTAAAGATTTTTTTCTGGGTAAACAATTCCAGCTTGACAGTTATTTTCTCTAGAAAACAGTCCGCTGTCTTTTGGCTTCTGTTGTTGATATTGAGAAGTCCATTGTCTAGATAACTGTCAATCCTTTGTAGGTGACTTCTTTTAAATTCTTTATCTTCAGTGTTCTGCACTTCCATCCTGATTTATCTTGATACGGATTTCTTTTTATTTATTCTGCTTGTATTTATTCTTTTTTCTCTTATCTTTGCTACTGCCTCAATCCAAGCCCCTCTAATCTCTTCACATGGACATCTCATGTGACCCTACCTCTCCTTCATTATGTCTCATCCATATGTGGAATTTGCTAGGCTTTTTCCTGCCACAGGGCTTTTGCTCTGCATTTTTTTTTGCCTAGAATTTCCCACCACCCCTTTGCCTGAAAAATCCCACTCCTCCAGACCTCAATTCAGTATCAATTCCTCCAAGAGGCTTTCCTTACCCTGCCCTCCCACAGTCTAAACTGCCATATTTTCTGTCTTTAAAAGAGCACCATTTTCCCCCTGCTTCACCTTTATCACACTTTGCAATGATATATTTACGTGTTGTTAACATCTGTTTTCTCCATTAGTCTGTAAATTACATGGGGGCAATAACTGTGTCTGGCTTTACTGACCATTCTTGCTTTTTTTTCCTTTGGCCCTGCGGAGAGGCATGTGGAATCTTAGTTCCCCAACCAGGGATCGAACCCGAGCCCCCTGCAGTAGAAGCGCAGAGTCTTAACCACTGGACCACCTTTACTGACCATTCTATATTCACAGCTAGCACAGTGTCTGGCACACAGTGGGCATTTAATAAAGTTTTGTTGAATAAACAAATGACCAATGAAAATCAACATTCCTTTTACATGGCATATAACACTGCCTCTAGATCTGTACTTAGTATTTATTCCCTTTTCCTAGCATGCTACTCCCTCAGCCTGCAAACTCCTTATTCAGTAAAGAAACCTGCTTTCTGAAGCCTTCCTTTACAAAATTTGCCCACACATGGGCAGAGTTTTGCTGCTCATTTATGTACCACTAGAATCTCAATCACAGTCCTCAACCTAGTGTATTCTAGTTACCAACATCTGCCTCCTCCATAAGAAAGAAGCCCTAGGGTCTACTGCATCTCACATCCTGGGCATTTGAAAAATGCCTGAGGGAAAAGGGGACTGGAAATGCCCTGCAGGGTGGAATAATTGATGGTGTCAGGTCTTTGAGGAGATAAGAAGGAATGGGGTCCCAGAATAAGTGAAGGGATTAGCCTCATCAGAGTTAATGTATGCAATTCTTCAGAAAGAGAGTGAAATTGAGTGGGGTGGGTGTGATGAAAACAGGTAGACTGTGAGGGAAAAAGGAAGGAAGTTGACTTGGCTTCATGTTCTCAGTATAATGTGAGGAAGCTATTCTTCTAAAGTGGCAAGAGTGGAGGCCTGTGACAGTAAGAAACAGAACAGAATAGCCACTGTGTTCAATGCTTAAGTCTTAGCAACAGCTGACTACTAAGTAATTTGAATGCAAATTCCCTACACAGTCAGGTTTTACAAAATCCAAGGATCTATCAATAAGTGTAGCTACACTGTCCCAGCTCTGTTTCCAGAGGAAAAATTTGATCTAAGTGGTTCCATTTTTTAAAGGTCAGGCACTTCACAGTCAAGCATTTTAAGGGAATCTTTCATCTAAAATATATGAAATCATACGAAGAAAGTTGACTGTGTTTTTATTATAAATTTATTATTATAACATGGCCTCTCCTCCATGCCTCTGCATTGAGCAGTGTCTCTTCACATAAAGAAACACAAATGACTGAATGTGCCTTAAAAATTGGGCCATGTCTTACTCATTTCTGTATCAATTTACATGGTCTTTCAAAATACCTTGCACAAAGGAGGCATTCAAATAGTTTTAATATTGAATTAAACAAGAGGTGTATAAGTCCCTTAGACACTGCGATTTGGGGAGGGGACTTTACAAAACTTGGTTTTTTGTTTGTTTGTTTTTTAGGCTGCACCAAATGGCTTGCAGGATCTTAGTTCCTCGACCAGGGATTGAACCTGGGCCCATGGCAGTGAAAGTGCAGAGTCCTAACCACTGGACCACCAGGGAATTTCCAGTAATGATATTAAGACACTTTTTTTCTCCAGTTTTATTGAGATATAATTGACATACATCACACACACAAAAACTGATTCTATATCTTTTTTTTCCTCCCTTACACTCAAAATTCACTTCCACTGGAATTGATAGAAGATAACTGAGATCATCAATTCAAATTGAGATAAGAGAAACCTTCCAAGAGATCCTCTAGGAAAGCAAATCAATTTGGGGGCCGGCCCAGAGACACAGATTTTCCCTAGAGGGTTTTTTGTTCAGTGTGAGTTCTGTTCTACCCTGCCCTAATGAAAAGACCACACAAAAACAAACTTCCAATTCAAGTTGCGCTCCTCTGCTCACCAAAGGCCTTGCACAGACTAATAAATGGTACTAATATTGCAAAGGGCTCTGGATGCCTAGGCGAGCCTCAAAAATAGCCTGGGTTGCAGACTGAGAATTCCAAGTAGGGATCGAGGTGTGGTAATAACAAAAATTAAAAATAGCAAACATTTTTAATGTATGTTTTGATGATGTCAGTATGTGCCAAGCACTGATCTAAGCATTTTATGTATATTAATTTAATTCTAATAATCCTATGAAGTTTGTACAGTTATGATCCCTATTCTGCCCTGGTATTCACTAGATCTGCATTATGTCACTTTTGAAACTGCCATCCTAATATGCCATCCTTCCTGCCTCCTATTATCCTGGAAAACATGAAGGAGGCACTGAGTTCCATAAAAACTAGATTGCTACTATCAATATCTACCATCCAAGTAATTCAATAATTATCAAACTAAAAGTCTGATACTTTTTCCTACAACAAATTCCTCTTGCAAGATATTAACTTACTATTTCAGAAAAAGAAAGAATTTACACACTCCTTACAATAATAAGACCTCAAAGAAAATGAATCAAAACTACCTGAACTTCCAGGGATTCTTCTAGGCACCTCACAATTAAAACAAAGAAGTATTCCAGAAACATACCTGTTGGAGCCATCTTTCATATGGACTTTGGCGTAAAGAACATCCACCATGCCAGGATCATCATTCATGTATTCTATCCCCGCCATCTCTACTTCCAGGGGTTTGCCCCCAGAAATGTCACTGCAAAGGAAAACACATTAGATTTTTTATAACTGTTTAAGTTAAGAGGGCTATTATATTTTGAAACATGGTTAATATACATAGTCAAATATTACAAAAATGAAGTTGTTGAGGGTTTTTTTTAACTAACATGATTTAACCGTCCTTCTAATTTCAAAATAGATACATGTTTAATGAACACAAACTAGAACCACAAGTATTTCCAAAGTCACACTATATTTATCCCAATACCAGTTTATTAGCATGTCTAAGAAATGTCTCAGAAAAGGCCAAGTGATGACAGTTCTGATTGATGAAGACATTTACTACATTGCCCATCTCTCCGGTTTTACCTTATTATTTCTACAAATTGCAGACAGTATTCCACTCATATAACAACAGTGAAGGTGCAAACTGGTATCACATCTCTAAGAGCAATTTGGCAATACTTATAAAAAGCCTTCAAGAATAGAAAAACTTTGCCCAAGCAATTCAATTTCTAGGAGCCAAACCCAAGGAAATAATTATAAATTCAGGTACATATCCAACCACAGCCAATAAAGGAAAGTTCTTTCAGAAGAATTCCAACTGATAGATGTAGAGGTAATGATGGAATTAGAATATCACCATTTTGCAACTCCTGATGAAATATTTAATCAATTCCATTATTCGTGCAAAAGATGGGGATAAAAAATTTAATATATATACATATTTATATGCTTGTACATACATAAAATCTCTGAAAGGATATAATACAAAGAAACTGCTAAAATCTGTTGCCTTCAGAGAGGAGATCAGGGTGCTTGGTGGGATACAGTAGGCAGGAAACTCTTCACTGCATATCCTTTGTACTTTAAAATTTTTGAACCATGTAAATGTATTATTCATTAAAAAGTTAAAATAAAAAAATATATGCAAAAGAAGCCAAACGCAGAAGTGTATATACTGAATGATTCTATTTATATGACATTAGAGAATAAGTACATTTAATCTGTGGTAACAGAAATCAGAACAGCAGTTACTTTTGGGAGAAGTGAATTTACTGGAAAAGAGCATGAAGGAATTTCCTAGGGTGATGGCAATGTTCTACATTTTGATTTGGGTGAAGTTACATGGGTGTACACATTTATCAAAATTCATCAACTACACTTAACATCTGTGCATTTTACTGTAAGTAAATTACACCTCAAAGGAAAAAAATACATATGTGCAAACCAAAAAGCGTGGGAGTACATGCCCCAAAATGTTAATAGTAATTATCTTCAGGTAATATTACAAGTCATATCTTGTTTATCTGCAATTTTTTTTTTTGGACGCACTGCTCGCCTTGCGGGATCTTAGTTCCCCGACAAGGGACCGAAACTGTGCTCTTGGCGGTGAAAGCGTGGAGTCCTAACGATTGGACAGCCAGGGAATTCCTGTTTATCTGCAATTTTTAGCTTTTCTAAAGTTAACATGTATTTCTTTTATGTTAAGTAAAACCCACCATCCTGCTTTCTTCCCAGGCCCCTTAAACAGACTTATGCTTCAACTAGCAAAGGCTTTGCTGTGACAACATGAAACCCAGCTAAAAATCAGCTCACCAAACAGCCTTCTCCAAGCCCCATGAGGCCAGGGACCCTATCCATCTTTTCTACTCCTATATCCCCAGCACCTGGGACAGTGCCTTATATAAAATGGGTACTCCATAAATCTCTGATAAACATTGATGGATGTACCACTATAAAGGGAGAAGATGTCCTGAACAATTTTGAGAATGTGGACACACGCCTATATTGTCATTGAATAAAATGTGGTACTGGCTCAAAGACAACAGACTGTTAGGATTAATCAAAAAATAATTCCAAATAAGGCAAAACAAAAAAGTTTTCTTGATATTTAATTGAGGCCCAGGGAGATCCTTTTATAGCCTAGGAATCCTAATGGTAAAAGATTCCCTTAAGGGCTTCCCTGGTGGCGCACTGGTTGAGAGTCCACCTGCCAATACAGGGGACATGGGTTCATGCCCCGGTCTGGGAAGATCCCATTTGCCGCGGAGCGGCTGGGCCCGTGAGCCATGGCTGCTGAGCCTGCGCGTCCGGAGCCTGTGCTCCGCAACGGGAGAGGCCACAACAGTAAGAGGCCCGCGTACTGCAAAAAAAAAAAAAAAAGATTCCCTTAAAACACCAAGGCCGTTATTATTGCACAAGACCAGAATTTTTTAAGAAACTAAATAACTCAACTATTTTAGACAGGTACTTTAATGAGAAAAATTATGACCCTGATCATAAGTATCCCTACAACCACCTCCAATAAGTGGGATATTCCAAAACACAAGTCAAGCTCTGAATTATTATCTGATTGAAGTCTTTAGCTTCAATCAACAATACAAACTTCCCTGGTGGAGCAGCGGTTAAGAATCTGCCTGCCAATACAGGTGACATGGGCTCGAGCCGTTCCAGGAAGATCTCACATGCCGCGGAGCAACTAAGCCCATGTGCCACAACTACTGAGCCCATGTGCCACAACTACTGAAGCCCATGCGCCTAGAGTCTGTGCTCTGCAACAAGAGAAGCCACCGCAATGAGAAGCCCGTGGACCGCAACCAAAAACAGCCCCCATGTGCCGCAACTAAAGAAAGCCTGCGCGCAGCAACGAAGACCCAATGCAGAAATAAATAAATAAATAGATAGATAGATAGTCAGCCAATACAGTGTATCTCCATTTCTAGTTATAGTCAAAGAATTCAATATGAAAGACTGCCATTAAATCCTATCAAAGGGCAGTCAACAAAACTTTTGGAAAAAAAAAATTTAATACTAAATGTACATTCTTCTATGTTTTTTCAGCTCTAACCTTGAATAGTTAGATCACCAGAAAGCACCATACTGGTTTAGTTTCCCACTAAAATGTTTTTACTGGGTTATATTTAATGTTACACTCTCAATTTCCAGGGGTCAATACAAGAAAGAGCAACGTGAACAATGTTTTTATATCTTCTGCCAAACTCCTGTTGAAGACACAGCTCATCATCACCTGGGTTCTTTATGTTAAGATTTATACAACTTTTTCTTGGGTTGAGAACCAGAAAAGAATTCTCTCCTGAAAAATGTTCCTTTTTATCAGATAAGAATTATAATAATTGGTGTTTTCCTTTCTGGGATTTAGTTCAAGTGTATATATATGTGTGTGTGTGTGTGTGTGTGTGTGTGTGTGTGTGTGTGTGTGTGT